>NC_069509.1:126691624-126806542 GCF_027579735.1 Bombina bombina | reverse complement strand
TAACCTCCTCATACGAAGATTCTTTATTGAGCGACTTTTCTAGTTCCTCGAACCAGAAACAGGCTGCCGTAGTGACAGGAACAATGCATGAAATTGGTTGTAGAAGGTAACCTTGCTGAACAAAAATCTTTTTAAGCAAACCCTCTAATTTTTTATCCATAGGATCTTTGAAAGCACAACTATCTTCGATAGGAATAGTAGTGCGTTTGTTTAGAGTAGAAACCGCCCCCTCGACCTTGGGGACTGTCTGCCATATGTCCTTTCTGGGGTCGACTATAGGAAATAATTTCTTGAATATAGGGGGGGGGGACAAAAGGTATGCCGGGCCTTTCCCACTCTTTATTTACTATGTCCGCCACCCGCTTGGGTATAGGAAAAGCGTTGGGGGGCACCGGAACCTCTAGGAACTTGTCCATCTTACATAACTTCTCTGGAATGACCAAATTGTCACAATCATCCAGAGTAGATAATACCTCCTTAAGCAGTGCGTGGAGATGTTCTAATTTAAATTTAAATGTCACAACATCAGGTTCAGCTTGATGAGAAATTTTTCCTGAATCTGAAATTTCTCCCTCAGACAAAACCTCCCTCATGGCCCCTTCAGATTGGTGTGAGGGTATGACAGAACAATTATCATCAGCGTCCTCTTGCTCTTCAGTGTTTAAAACAGAGCAATCGCGCTTTCTCTGATAAGTAGGCATTTTGGATAAAAGATTTGCTATGGAGTTATCCATTACAGCCGTTAATTGTTGCATGGTAATAAGTATTGGCGCACTAGATGTACTAGGGGCCTCCTGTGTGGGCAAAACTGGTGTAGACACAGTAGGGGATGATGAAGTATCATGTTTACTCCCCTCATTTGAGGAATCATCTTGGACTGAATATGTGAAAAAGTATGAAGGAATTGTTCAAAATTCACCAAAATTTCACTACAGTGTCTTAAAGCATTAAAAGTATTGCACACCAAATTTCAGAGCTTTAACCCTTAAAATAACGGAACCGGAGCCGTTTTTACATTTAACCCCTATACAGTCCCAGCTATATGCTTTGCTGAGACCCAACCAAGCCCAGAGGGGAATACGATACCAAATGATGCCCTCTATAAGCTTTTTCAGTGATTCTTAGCTCCTCACACATGCATCTGCATGCCTTGCTCTCCAAAAAACAACTGCGCATTAGTGGCGCGAAAATGAGGCTATTTCTATAACTAGAAAAGGCCCCCATCTGAAAAAGGTGTCCAACACAGTGCCTGCCGTTTTTCTAAACAATCCCCAAGATTATAATAACCATTATTAGTTAGAATCTGCATAATATGCCTAGTAAAGCAATCGTTTTAGCCCAGAAAAATGTCTACCAGTTTTTTAAGCCCTTTTTGAAGCCCTTTATTCTTTTATGTTTAACTAAGAAAATGGCTTACCGGTCCCCATGAGGGGAAATGACAGCCTTCCAGCATTACATGGTCTTGTTAGAAATATGGCTAGTCATACCTTAAGCAGAAAGGTCTGCTAACTGTTTCCCCCAACTGAAGTTACTTCATCTCAACAGTCCTGTGTGGAAACAGCAATCGATTTTAGTAACTGTCTGCTAAAATCATCTTCCTCTTACAAACAGAAATCTTCATCCTTTTTCTGTTTCAGAGTAAATAGTACATACCAGCACTATTTTAAAATAACAAACACTTGATAGAAGAATAAAAACTACATTTAAACACCAAAAAAACTCTTAACCATCTCCGTGGAGATGTTGCCTGTGCAACGGCAAAGAGAATGACTGGGGTGGGCGGAGCCTAGGAGGGATCATGTGACCAGCTTTGCTGGGACTCTTTGCCATTTCCTGTTGGGGAAGAGAATATCCCACAAGTAAGGATGACGCCGTGGACCGGACACACCAATGTTGGAGAAATATGTGCAGCACTGCTCATCAACCATGTATTTTCCAGATTTGGTTTGCCCCAAAGAATCGAATCAGATCGGGGGACCCACTTCACTAGCGAAGTGATGACAAAAATGTGGAAAATACTAGGGGTTAAAAGAAAGCTCCATATTGCTTATAGAGCTGCCTCAAGTGGTGGTGTAGAGCGTTACAACCAGTCTATTGTTAAAATCCTCAAAAAGTTTGTGAGTGAAACAGGTAAAGACTGGGATGTAAAACTACCTCTAGTCTTAATGGCATTAAGAGCAACTCCAAGTAGTGTTACCAAGATGTCACCTTTTGAACTGATGACTGGTAGAAGAATGGTTCTACCTCAGCATCTGCTGTACCGTACATCAGACCAAAACTTGATAAATGCTGCCAATACACATCAATATGTGGAAAACCTAAGAAAGCACCTGCAATATGCCTTTGCATTTGCTCAAAGGAATTTAGAAAGAGCCGCAACTGCCACTAAAACCTATTATGATCTCAAAACATCCAAAAAGGAATATGAAATAAATGATAAAGTTTATCTTTATAACTTTGGAAGAGATCAGGTTAGGGAGAAGAAATTTCTTCCCTCATGGAAAGGTCCTTCATTACTGACAAAATATCTCCAGTGGCCTATAAAATACGGATCCCCA
This sequence comes from Bombina bombina, assembly GCF_027579735.1. Lineage (NCBI taxonomy): Eukaryota > Metazoa > Chordata > Amphibia > Anura > Bombinatoridae > Bombina > Bombina bombina. Next base: position 126,803,984 of record NC_069509.1, on the reverse strand, counting down.
AAAATGAAAGTTTCATAGATAAATGGGTCCATATCAATCAATTGCGAGCGTGTCATCCCAGATCCCAACTACAAGTCATAGAGGGAGAATGAAGTGTCATATCCCCAAATGAACTAAAGACATACTATAGTTTAAAGATGCCTAACTGACAAACATGAAGGTTCAAAATTGACAGACTATCTACATAGAAGACTGTCCATGATGTGTACGGTCAACATCCTCACCAAATACCACTAACTTTGATCCAATTCAAATACATGTGTCCTACCTATTTTTGAATTGGAAAGGGGGATTTATGTCAAGGTATTTGAAATATTATTAAATAATATATAGAAGTATTTTAATCTGTGGATGTGAACATGGTCTGTAGGACAAAGGATTAGATCTCCCCCACTCCAATTGCACAGGAGACATTCTTGGCTGAAAGGAGAACAAAGGATTATCTCTGGGAGATCTCACACACTCAATATGTTAAATTATGCAATTGTATAATTTAGCAAGGAACTAAAATATAACATAGTTTCAGGATACAGGCAAATATATGGAGACGAAATGTCTGAATTACCCTTTTGGAACTGATCAAAATCATAGAGAAACAACTTTTATGCACATAGGTGTTAATTATCAAATACACATCTGCACTGCTGGCTAAACAGGAAATATGCTGTTTTAAAGACTTTAACAACTCCTCATGGATTGACCCCATGTGGAGCAGTGGAGGCCTTGAAAAACACAGACAAATGCTAAGGTGTGACTCTGGAAGCTCACATAAGCAGGCAGTAAATAGACATCAATTAATTTTTTTTCTATTTGAATGCATGCCTCAGAATGTATCAAATATAGAAATTGAAAATTGTCTAATTCTCGATTATTACATGGATATTTGCTAAGCTTGGGAGGTAATTGTTTTAGTCAGTCAAAAATGTGCAATGACCTCTGTTTTGCTTATATTTTTCAGACAGATAAATTCAGATATACATAGAAATGATATATATGTTTTGAAAACACAAAAGATCTTACTTAGCCTCTGTGTTTTTAAGACTATAAATAAATACTTATGGACCATAGACATATAAATGCTTGGATCATCTCTAATAATTATTTCTATTTTTATTGCAGACAACCATTGATCATGAGCATCAATCTATGCACTTAGAAAGAGATGGAATGCCTGAATGAAATGAAATGTCATATCATATAAATGTGAAACAAATGTTTATAAAGTTTTAAATACATCTCTTAAAATATAGTGAGATGAAGATATGGAAGTTACTTTGATGTGATATGACTGAGATATACATTTTCTGTTAGGCTAAATGAAATATAAATTATTTTAATATAATGTTACATATATGTGATGTTTCATATCAAAATGATCAGAAAATTCATTAAGATATAACTTATCCAAAACAAATATTATGAATAGTTGTCGCAGTAAATTATGATAAAATTAATAACCATTTCATAGAAATACTGATGTAAGTTGTTTCAAATGTTACTATGCCTGTTCATAATGCTGCCACCCGGTGTTGCCACGAGAGAACTACAGCCAGAAAGATTTTTGGCTGTTGGAAATGGGATATCCAGTTATCCAATAGAGGGACAAGGTTTCGAAGGGCCACCCATATTTCACACCAATGATTACAATATATAGTGTATACAGAAGGAAGGAGATGAACTGGCTAAAAAGTTTGGTAACTGACTGAAACTGTTTTGCGTGGGACACAGTCAAACTACAAAAACAAAGTGGGCCATATTTCTCCTATTCCATTGCAATTACACTTATTTTATATGAGGTGTGAAATTGGATCCGTTGCGAAAATTGGGAACTGGATTGCTGTTTATTTGGGTGATGTATACAAGTTTTTTTTTTGTAAGATAAGTTATAAGCATAGCCACTACAGTAAAATTACAATTTTTGAATTGGAAAGAACAAATTGGGCTTTTAGATTGTATTATATAACCTTAAATAGCTCTCAGCCTGCCTGTTTGTATGCAAGCATTTAAAGTAAACATTTATTATTGCTGTACTTAGCAGAGTTAAGGAAATATTTCAAGTTAGCATTTCATAGCCTATGTATTGTTATACTAATCCCAATCCTAAATTGTTTATCTATGCAAATATATAATAATAATTCAGAAGTGTATATTGCATTTCAAATTGCTAGTCACAGCCTATATATTGTATTGTTGTTTAAATCTGCGTCTGATTGACCAAGTAACTCATCTATGCAAGTTCTGATATTGTCAGTTAATTTTGTATTAGGATAAATTGCAGTTAAATAGCAGAATATATATATTATCCTATTGTTTTATAAACACTGTTTAGAATTGTATTGCTTGGATGTTAAAGGTTTTAGTCCCATTGTGTTAAATAAATAAAAGGCTGAATTGTGAAGGTATATCTTTCTGGGTTTTGTAAGAAGGATAGCATATCTTAAGAGTTGGTTTTAACGCATATAAATTTTGTTTCATTTCCTTTTATTGCGAATATACTTCAATATGTTTATGGATATTAACTAAATAAAAGAATTCAGATATTTATATTAATTGTATGGTCTAGTAGATGCATGGTTGATTAGGGTTTCAATTTTTAAGGAAAATTATTTTAAGATTGTGTTTATAACCCTGCCATAAACTTATATATTATTTGGATAGCACTACTAAGATTTTCATAAATATACTGACAGGATTAAAGCTCTTAAGTTAGCTAATTCTTTTATTTCTGACGCCGTTTTTCATTTAACCAAGCTGACGGCTAAGAATTCAGAAATTTCAAAAAACTCCAGCCACCAACTTCATTAAAAGACCTTTATTATCTTATTCTCTGTCCAAGTATATATATAAGAATTCAGGTTTTGCCATTCTGGCGCGCAGGGCGCTATGGCTTAAGTCCTGGTCAGCAGACGTTACTTCAAAGTCTAAGCTTCTTAACATCCCCTTCAAGGGATAGACCCTATTCCGGCCTGGTCTGAAGGAGATCATCTCTGACATTACTGGAGGAAAGGGTCATGCCCTTCCTCAGGATATACGAAATAAAAAAGAAGGCGCCACCATAGTGCACGGTCAGTGGAACAAACAAGCCCCCAATGCGTAGGTATAGCTGGTAGTTACAAGCTCCCAGACACTTGAGAAGTGTCACAAACGCCTTCTGGAACCTTTAGAGTCGTCCAGCTGACTCACACTCTCGCAGAGGTTAATCCACTCTTTGGGGGTACCGGCTGTGTTTTTCTCCCAGCAGGATAACAGGTCACAGATAAGTTCTCACCCTCTAGCAGCCTATTTACCTGTAATGGAAGTAACTTAGCCCGGTAAATATAATTACACAGTTGTTCAGGTGTTTATAACACACTGTGTAAAATAATCACTCCAAATGTGATGCAAAATAAGTTTGTGGAAACAAAGTCTTAAAAGTGAAATGACTTTATTTTAGCAGCACAACGTTTCTCAGTCTTGGGTGACCGTTTGATCAGGTGCATCTTCCTCAGGATAGGTCCAGCAAATTAAGGACCAAGCAGAATAATTTTCGTTCCTTTCGAAACTTCAAGGGTGGCGCAGCTTCGGTTTCCTCTAATGCAAAACAAGAGGGAAATTTCACCCAGTCCAAACCAGTCTGGAGACCTAACCAGACTTGGAACAAAGGGAAGCAGGCCAAGAAGCCTGCTGCTGCCGACCAGATCTAGTAGGGGGCAGACTTTCTCTCTTCGCCCAGGCTTGGGCAAGAGACGTCCAGGATCCCTGGGCACTAGAGATTGTTTCCCAGGGTTATCTTCTGGAATTCAAAGGTTCATCTCCAAAGGGGAGATTTCATCTCTCACAATTATCTGCAAACCAGATAAAGAGAGAGGCATTCTTACATTGCGTTCAAGACCTACTGGTTATGGGAGTGATCCACCCAGTTCCAAGAGAGGAACAGGGGCAGGGTTTCTATTCAAACCTGTTTATAGTTCCCAAAAAAAGAGGGAAATTTCAGACCAATCTTGGATCTCAAAATCCTAAACAAATTTCTCAGGGTTCCATCCTTCAAAATGGAGACAATTCGAACCATCCTCCCTATGATCCAGGAGGGTCAATATATGACTACCGTGGACTTAAAGGATGCTTATCTACACATTCCGATTCAAAGAGAGCATCATCAGTCCCTAAGGTTCGCCTTCCTAGACAGGCATTACCAGTTTGTGGCTATTCCCTACGGGTTAGCCACGGCGCCATTCTGATTCAGACGTCGACTTTTCAAATGGCCAAGTCCCATACGGACATTTTTCTGGCCTTTCTGAGGTCTCACGGGTGGAAAGTGAACAGAGAAAAGAGTTCTCTTTCTCCCTTCACAAGAGTTTCCTTCCTAGGAACTCTGATAGATTCAGTAGAAATGAAGATTTTTCTGACGGAGGTCAGGATATCAAAGCTTCTAACTTCCTGCCGTGTTGTTCATTCCACTTCTCGGCCGTCAGTGGCTCAGTGTATGGAAATGATCGGCCTAATGGTAGCGGCAATGGTCACAGTTCCGTTTGCCCGCCTACATCTCAGACCACTGCAACTTTGCATGCTCAATCAGTGGAATGGGGACTACACAGATTTGTCTCCTCTGTTAAATCTGGATCAAAAGACTAGGGATTCTCTTCTCTGGTGGTTATCTCGGGTTCACCTGTCCAGGGGAATGAGTTTCCGCAGGCCAGAGTGGACTATAGTGACGACAGATGCCAGCCTTCTGGGCTGGGGTGCGGTCTGGAACTCCCTGAAGGCACAGGGTTTGTGGACTCAGGAGGAAGCCCTCCTTCCGATAAACATTCTGGAACTCAGAGCGATATTCAATGCTCTTCAGGCTTGGCCTCAGCTAGCTGCGGTCAAGTTAATCAGATTTCAGTCGGACAATATCACGACTGTAGCCTATATCAACCATCAGGGGGGAACAAGGAGTCCCCTGGCAATGATGGAAGTTTCAAAGATAATTCTATGGGCGGAGGTTCACTCTTGCCATCTATCTGCTATCCATATCCCAGGAGTAGAGAACTGGGAAGCAGACTTTCTAAGTTGGCAGACTTTTCATCCGGGGGAGTGGGAGCTCCATCCGGAGGTATTTGCCCAGCTGATTCAATTATGGGGCAAACCAGAACTGGATCTGATGGCGTCTCGTCAGAACGCCAAGCTTCCTCGTTACAGGTCCAGGTCGAGGGATCCCCAGGCGACGCTGATAGATGCTCTAGCAGTGCCCGGGTCCTTCAGCCAGGCTTATGTGTTTCCACCGTTTCCTCTCCTCCCTCGTCTGATTGCCAAGATCAAGCAGGAGAGAGCTTCGGTGATTTTGATAGCACCTACGTAGCCACGCAGGACTTGGTATGCAGATCTGGTGGACATGTCATCCTTTCCACCATGGACTCTGCCGCTGAGGCAGGACCTTCTACTCCAAGGTCCATTCAAACATCCAAATCTAGTTTCTCTGCATCTGACTGCTTGGAGATTGAACGCTTGATTTTATCAAAACGTGGTTTCTCAGAGTCGGTCATTGATACCTTGATTCAGGCTCGAAAGCCTGTCAGCAGGAAAATCTATTATAAGATATGGTGTAAATATCTTCATTGGTGTGAATCCAAGGGTTACTCATGGAGTAAGGTCAGGATTCCCAGGATACTATCTTTTCTCCAAGAAGGATTGGAAAAGGGATTATCGGCTAGTTCCTTAAAGGGACAGATTTCTGCTCTGTCTATTCTTTTGCACAAGCGCCTGGCTGATGTTCCAGACGTTCAGGCGTTTTGTCAGGCTTTGGTTAGAATCAGGCCTGTGTTTAAACCTGTTGCTCCGCCATGGAGTTTAAATTTAGTTCTTAAGGTTCTTCAAGGGGTTCCGTTTGAACCCTTGCATTCCATAGATATCAAGCTTTTATCTTGGAAAGTTCTGTTTTTAGTAGCTATCTCTTCGGCTCGAAGAGTTTCAGAGTTATCTGCCTTGCAGTGTGATTCCCCTTATCTGATCTTCCATGCAGATAAGGTAGTTTTGCATACCAAACCTGGGTTTCTTCCTAAGGTAGTATCTAATAGGAATATCAATCAGGAAATTGTTGTTCCGTCACTGTGTCCCAATTCTTCTTCAAAGAAAGAAAGTCTGTTACACAATCTTGACGTGGTTCGTGCTTTAAAGGTTTTATTTGCAAGCTACTAAGGATTTTCGTCAAACATCTGCATTGTTTGTTGTCTACTCTGGAAAGAGGAGAGGCCAAAAGGCATCGGCATCTTCTCTTTCTTTTTGGCTAAGAAGCATAATTCGTTTAGCCTATGAGACTGCTGGCCAGCAGCCTCCTGAAAGAATTACAGCTCATTCTACTAGAGCGGTAGCTTCCACATGGGCTTTTAAACATGAGGCCTCTGTTGAACAGATTTGTAAGGCGGCGACTTGGTCTTCGCTTCATACTTTTTCTAAATTCTACAAATTTGATACTTTTGCTTCCTCGGAGGCTATTTTTGGGAGAAAGGTCTTACAGGCAGTGGTGCCTTCTGTTTAAGTACCTGCCTTGTCCCTCCCTTCATCCGTGTCCTAAAGCTTTGGTATTGGTATCCCACAAGTAATGGATGAACCCGTGGACTGGATACACCTTACAAGAGAAAACCAAATTTATGCTTACCTGATAAATTTCTTTCTCTTGTGGTGTATCCAGTCCACGGCCCGCCCTCTCACTTTAAGGCAGGTGTTTTTATTTTTTAAACTACAGTCACCACTGCACCCTATAGTTTCTCCTTTTTCTTACTTGTCTTCGGTCGAATGACTGGGGGTGGCAGTTAGGGGAGGAGCTATATAGACAGCTCTGCTGTGGGTGTCCTCTTGCAACTTCCTGTTGGGAAGGAGAATATCCCACAAGTAATGGATGAACTTGTGGACTCGATATACCACAAGAGAAAGAAATTTATCAGGTAAGCATACATTTTGTTTTTATGATCAAATATGATTAATTCTTTTGGCATCATTTTGAAGGAACAGTAATTCACCACTGGGAGCTAGATGAACACATCAGGTGAGCCAATAACAAGAGGCATATATGTGCAGCCTACCTAGGTATGCTTTTCAACAAAAGATACCAAGAGAATTAAAACATTAGATAATAGAAGTAAATTGAAAAGTTGTTTAAAATTGCATGCATGAAAGTTTAATTTTGACTTTATTGTCCCTTTAATAGCCCTGTCAATTTTAAAGAGTTTTGCAACTAAAGTAAAGCAACAGGCACAATGGATGATAGAGTAATTGAACCCAAATCCTTTCATCGTTTTACTCCAGTCAGACAAATCATTCCAATTACAAAATTAATTTTCTAAACCTCTTTCAAAAGCATTGGTCCCTTGATGAAACATCCAAGGGTTAAAATGACATAAAATCCCAAATGTACAATTTTAAACAACTTTCCAATTTACTCCTATTATTACAGTTTCTCGTTTTCTTGTTATCCTTTGTTGAAAAGCAAGAATGTAAGTTCGGGAGCATGCACGTGTCTGCCGCACTATATGGCATCAGTTTTGCAACATTGTTATACATTCTGTGATTTAGTGTTGCAGAAATGTGCACGTTATCTCTTCAACAAAGAATAACATGAGAACGAAACAAACTTGATAATAGAAGTAAATTGGAAACGTTTTTTCAATTTTATTTTCTATCTGAAAAATGAAAGAAAAAAAATTGTGTTTCCTGTCCCTTTAAGTGCTCAGGCATTGCTTTTAAAGTGTAACCTTTAATGGGGTGTGGTATTTAAACTCTGTCTATATTAATATGAAAGAGCATCAGTTAACGTTAAAAAAGTATTTTGCATAAAGTAAGGTTTAGTAAAATATGTTTTAATTTTAAGGGAAACTAACAGGACTGGGTTGGGAATAATTGGTGAATGCAGAGGAACATTAAATTTGCAATATATATATATATATATATATATATATAAAAAAAGGCAAAATATTTAAAATATTCTCTATTGGATAAGAAAAAAAAAAACTTAGTAGCATGTCCCTTAAAGAAACCTTTAATAAAGTGTTTTGTAAACCAATGTTATATAATATAACAATCCTGTTACCAAATGTGACTGCTGTCTTATAATAAATACCCATCTGCAGTCATTTATTCTGGAGGACACAAAGTGGAAGTGGTCTGGGTGCCCTGCTGGGTGACTAAACGAGCCCCCCCAAAAAATAATAATACAAATAAGGAAACACTTAGGCTCTAGTTAACCCCTTTCTGCCAGGACTTATCTGTCTTCATCTGAACAAAGTCCTGATGTAAAGAAATAAGTAAAAATGTAAATCACACAATCACATGAACGATTGTGTGATTTACATTTTTACTTATTTCTTTACATCGGGACTTTGATGGGATCGAGTCAGGGGGGAGTGCCTATGATGCTAGGCATGCCCTCCAGCCTGTGATCAAACTTAGGAAGCTGCTATGGCTTCAGGACAGCCAAGCGGCTAGGACGTTCCATGCCGTCCTAATGGTGCTAAAGCCCAGTGCAATTAGGATGGCATGGAACGTCCTAACGGCAGGAAGGAGTTAACCTTCTTTATTTAATGTTAGGGTAGTATATAAGCAAATCTGACTCAAATCTATTTATCTATTTTAGTTTAGGTCAAATTTGCAATCACATGTTATCATAACTTAAAGGTACAGTCTAGCGAAAATTAAAGGGACACTGAACCAAAAAAAATTCTTTCGGGATTCAGATAGAGCATGCAATTTTAAGCAACTTTCTAATTTACTCCTATGATTCAATTTTCTTCATTCTCTAGGTATCTTTATTTGAAATGCAAGAATGTAAGTTTAGATACCGGACCATTTTTGGTTGGGTTGTTCTTGGTGATTGGTGAATAAATTCACACACCAATAAACAAGTGCTATCCAATAAAATTTGGGTTCAGTATCCCTTTAAACTATCATGATTCTGATGGGTTAAATTTGTTCAGCCATGCAACAGGTATACATAAGCAAAATGGAATTAGCAAAACAAAAAGCTCTGGCTTCTCAGCTATAAAATTATTTTTCTATATACCATGGGTAGTCAGTAAAGAGCTGGAACATTTTTTTCATCAAACCAAAAATGGATAGCATTAAAAATAATCTATAAGATTACAAATTACTTTTATTTTTATTTTCTAACTGTTGCCATTTCTTTGTTCCGGCTGTCAAAAGAATATACGGCTTTACATGTAAGGCATCTATTAGATAGGGTGACCATATTGCCGCTTTAAAAAGGGACACATATGAAAAATACATGTGTCAGGGCTGTTTTCAGGGCTGTTTAAAGAAATGTTTTGTATAAGAACCATGACATATGTATTTTTCATATGTGTCCCTTCTTAAAGTGGCAATATGGTCAGCCTACTATTAGAGCAATACTATTAGAGCAGCCCCTATAGCAATGTTATGAGAAGCACAAAATAAATATTTAAAAATATACTTTATTAATCAAAAGTTTACAAGTCACTCACAGTTCAGCATATACACTGCCCCCTTGATTGCGATCTTACACATTTCGCTTCCGCTTTCTTAAAGATGACATCTTTATGTTTTAACATTTCTTTTGTGTTCGGCATAATAACATAATTCATAACAACACTGCTCTAGGGGCCAATGCATGTTAATTACTGCTTGAACTGTCAACAAGTAATAAGCTTCAGTGTTGTAATACGTTTAACCCATGTGCGCTTGTTGCGTTTAGTGGGGGTAATTAGGATATTATACACTTATTGCATTTGTGTAAAACTGTGTCTGTAACTTGCAAATTCTACAAATTAAATAGTTGGTTTATGCAATTTGCAGCATTTTGAAAACTTAGATTACAGATTTTGCTTTTTGGCTTCTCTAAATTGTGTGGCACAAAGCACAATTTTTACACAAAAACGAAATGTATAAGGTCCCTTTAAGTCAGTTAGAAGTGTAATTAATGTATATATAAATAACATTACACAGACGCAGTACACAGAATATCAAAGGCCTCTGGGGACCATAGGATGTGACTGGCTATAATACTTACTGTGCCGACCCTGCATGCAGATTTTACCCAGGACCTGAGATACAAATGAGATGGAGCATCCTTTCCCATCTGTGGAAGAAAAGACATTATAAACACTAACATTTTTAATGACAGCCCCCCCCCGGGGGGTACTGACCCCCATTTAAAGAAGCACAGTGTTAGAGCATGTAAGGTTTGCATTAGTGAGCCTAGATAATTATATGAATAACCTCAACAAAGCTCTTCATAGGAGATAATAGCTTTGTAGCTCCCAAGCAAAAAACTGCAGAAGATTGGCGAGGTTGTGCGCCTAATGCTCCTGATTAGACGTCAGGCCGTAGCCTAACATACTTTCCCCTTCAATGATTACAAATAAAACTTTTAAAAAACTTAGTTGTACAAAGTTTTTTTCATTGATGTAATGGAAAATGTACTTGTTATTTTTTAATTAGTGACACTTATATTTCTTATGTTACGCCTGAAATTTATAATATTAACAAATGATGGCCTAGATTACGAGTTTTGCGTTAGAGGCTATGCGGTGCTAACGAGCAGTTTTCCCTCACCGCTTACTTACCTACAGCGCTGGTATTACGAGTGAGCGTTGAGGAAAATTTTGCTCATTACCGCAGTCCAATACCAGCACTGCTTAAAGGGACACTGAACCCAAAATTTGTCTTTCATGATTCAGATAGAGCATGCAATTTGAAGCAACTTTCTAATTTACTCCTATTATCAAATTTTCTTCGTTCTCTTGCTATCTTTATTTGAAAAAGAAGGCATCTAAAGTTTTTTTTTTATTTAGACCTCTGGACAGCACTTTTTATTGGTGGATGAATTTAACCACCAATCAGCAAGAACAACCCAGGTTGTTCACCAAAAATTGGCCGGCATCTAAACTTACATTCTTGCATTTCAAATAAAGATACCAAGAGAATGAAGAAAATTTGATAATAGGAGTAAATTAGAAAGTTGCTTAAAATGTCATGCTCTATCTGAATCGCGAAATAAAAAAATTGGGTTCAGTGTCCCTTTAAGTCAGCGGTGAGCTGGTCGTACGTGCTCGTGCACGATTTCCCCATAGGAATCAACAGGGAGAGCCAGCTGAGAAAAAGTCTAACACCTGCAAAAAAGCAGCGTAAAACTCACTAACTCAGCCCCATTGATTCCTATGGGGAAACACATTTTATGTCTACACCTAACACCCTAACATGAACCCCGAGTCTAAACAACCCTAATCTTACACTTATTAACCCCTAATCTGCCGCCCGACATCGCCGCCACCACCTACATTATATGTATTAACCCCTAATCTGCCACTCCGGACACCGCCGCCACCTACATTATATGTATTAACCCCTAATCTGCTGCCCCCAACATCGTCGACACCTATATACTATTTATTAACCCCTAATCTGCCACCCCAATGTCGCCGCAACCTACCTACATTTATTAACCCCTAATCTGCCGCCACCAACGTCGCCACCACTATATTAAAGTTATTAACCCCTAAATCTAAGTCTAACCCTAACCGCCCCTAACTTAAATATAATTTAAATAAATCTAAAGAAAATTACTATCATTAACTACATTATTATTATTTAAAACTAAATACTTACCTATAAAATAAACCCTAAGCTAGCTACAATATAACTAATAGTTACATTGTATCTATCTTAGGGTTTATTTTTATTTTACAGGCAAGTTTGTATTTATTTTAACTAGGTAGAATAGTTAATTAACTATTTAATTACTACCTAGCTAAAATAAATACAAATTTACCTGTAAAATAAAACCTAACCTAAGTTACACTAACACTACACTATAATTAAATAAATTAACTAAATTAAATACAATTACCTAAATTAAATTAGCTAAAGTACAAAAAAACACACTAAATTACAGAAAATAATAAACAAATTACAGATATTTAAACTAATTACACCTAATCTAATAGCCCTATCAAAATAAAAAAGCCCCCCCAAAATAAAAAAACCCTAGCCTAAACTAAACCACCAATAGCCCTTAAAAGGGCCTTTTGCGGGGCATTGCCCCAAAGTAATCAGCTCTTTTACCTGTAAAAAAAAAATACAAAACAACCCCCCCAAAAGTAAAACCCACCACCCACACAACCAACCCCCCAAATAAAATACTATCTAGAAAAAAACCTAAGCTCCCCATTGCCCTGAAAAGGGCATTTGGATGGGCATTGCCCTTAAAAGGGCAGTTAGCTCTTTTGCAGGCCCAAACCCTAACCTAAAAATAAAACCCACCCAATACACCCTTAAAAAAACCTAACACTAACCCCCTGAAGATCGACTTACCGGGAGAAGTCTTCATCCAAGCGGGGCTGAAGTCCTCAACGAAGCCGGGAGAAGTCTTCATCCAAGCCGGGCGAAGTGGTCCTCCAGACGGGCAGAAGTCTTCATCCAGACGGCATCTTCTATCTTCATCCATCCAGCGCGGAGCGGGTCCATCTTCAAGACATCCAAACTCGGAGCATCCTCTTCATCCGACGACTAAAGACGAATGAAGGTACCTTTATGTGACTTCATCCAAGATGGCGTCCCTTAGATTCCAATTGGCTGATAGAATTCTATCAGCCAATCAGAATTAAGGTAGAAAAAATCCTATTGGCTGATGCAACCAGCCAATAGGATTGAAGTTCAAGCCTATTGGCTTATCCAATCAGCCAATAGGATTGAGCTCGCATTCTATTGGCTGATTGGAACAGCCAATAGAATACTGTTGGGGGGTTGTTTGTATTTTTTTTTACAGGTAAAAGAGCAAAAGGCCCTTTTAAGGGCTATTGGTAGTTTAGTTTAGGCTAAGGTTTATTTTTATTTTGGGGGGGCTTTTTTATTTTGATAGGGCTATTAGATTAGGTGTAATTAGTTTAAATATCTCTAATTTGTTTATTATTTTCTGTAATTTAGTGTTTGTTTTTGTACTTTAGCTAATTTAATTTAGGTAATTGTATTTAAAGGGACACTGTACCCAAATTTTTTCTTTTGTAATTCAGAAAGAGCATGCAATTTTAAGCAACTTTCTAATTTACTCCTATTATCAATTTTTCTTCGTTCTCTTGCTATCATTATTTGAAAAAGAAGGCATCTAAGCTTTTTTTTGTTTCAGTACTCTGGACAGCACTTTTTTATTGGTGGATGAATTTATCCACCAATCAGCAAGGACAACCCAGGTTGTTCACCAAAAATGGGCCAGCATCTAAACTTACATTCTTGCATTTCAAATAAAGATACCAAGAGAATGAAGAAAATTTGATAATAGGAGTAAATTAGAAAGTTGCTTAAAATTTCATGCTCAATCTGGAAAGAATTTTTTTGGGTACAGTGTCCCTTTAATTTAGTTCATTTATTTAATTATAGTGTAGTGTTAGGTGTTATTGTAACTTAGGTTAGGTTTTATTTTACAGGTACTTTTGTATTTATTTTAGCTAGGTAGTTATTAAATAGTTAATAACCATTTAGTAACTATTCTACCTAATTAAAATATATACAAACTTGCCTGTAAAATAAAAATAAATCCTAAGATAGATACAATGTAACTATTAGTTATATTGTAGCTATCTTAGGGTTTATTTTATAGGTAAGTATTTAGTTTTAAATAGGAATAATTTATTTAATTATAGTAATTTTATTTAGATTTATTTTAATTCTATTTATGTTAGGGGGTGTTAGGGTTAGACTTAGGTTTAGGGGTTAATACATTTAGTATAGCAGCGGCGGAGACGTTGGGGGCAGCAGATTAGGGGTTAATAAGTGTAGGTAGGTTGCAGCGACATTGGGGGCGGCAGATTAGGGGTTAATAAATATAATGTAGGTGTCAGCGATGTTGGGGGCAGCAGATTAGGGGTTCATAAATATAATGTAGGTTGCGGCGGTATCCAGAGCGACAGATTAGGGGTTAAAAATTTTATTATAGTGTTTGCGATGCGGGAGGGCCTCGGTTTAGGGGTTAATAGTTTATGGGTGTTATTGTACTTTTTAGTACTTTAGTTATTAGTTTTATGCTACAGCGTTGTAGTGTAAAACTCATAACTACTGACTTTTAAATGCGTTAGGACTCTTGGAGGTAGAGGGTGTACCACTCACTTTTTGGCCTCCCAGGACAGACTCGTAATATCAGCGCTATGGAAGGCCCATAGAAAAAAGACTTTACGAAGTTTACGTAAGTCGTTTTGCGGTAAGGCCAAAGAAGTGTGCGGCGACCCTAAACCTGCAAGACTCGTAATACCAGCGGGCGTAAAAAAGCAGCGTTAGGACCTCTTAACGCTGCTTTTTTACCCTAACGCACAACTCGTAATCTAGCTGTAAGTTTTTCAGTTGATATATCTCATCTATTTGGTTACTTAATCTTACGTATAAGATACTAAAACACCTTCATAATATTGAAAATCCTAGCAGTACTACACAAATATCGCTACATTTTGCAAATTGTGACTCACAATTGTTTCCTTCAACAAAATCAAGACCACCAAGAGGCGGCAGTAGAGAGCAGATTTTAAATCATCAGGAGGATAGGTGAGGGTTTTGGGCATGCATTGGTGCTTGGTAGGAAGGGTCAGGACATCAAGTAATCATCTCCGTGACTCTGTCTCTGCACATTAATGCATTACTGGTGTCCCACCCCCCAATTCATCTTCAGTCCAGTCTACTAAGGCCTTTCCCCTCTACCATTTCCATATATCCTCACCTAGTTTAATAGGGGGCATATGGAAGAGACAAAGTAACCCCTATAACATGGCTGCAAGGGGCACACTAATATTGGGTGATTTGTTGTAACACAAATTAGCAGAAGGACGCCTTTGAATATCACACCCTATTATAAACAACACTTCCCTCAAGCCAACCGAGGAGAGGCTTCCCAACTCCCCCCATACACACACGCCACAGAGAAGGAGAAGAGTCCTTGGGGTTCTCTCCTGTGTTTGCTGGTGAGGCCTTAGGTATGCTTTTCAACAAAGTATATCAAGAAAACACAGAAATAAATTGAGAGGTCTCTGAAAATAGTGTAACTTTGATTTCAATGTCACTTTAAAATTATAATAAAGTTAATAACAAAAATAAACAGACACGTTAATGCACTTTATGAGAAGGTAGCCCTCACCTCTTAGGGAGTCTGACACCATCTGTAGCACACGTAATATGGCACTGCCCACCAGAGGGTAGTAATTGTTGGGGTAGAAGAGGGGTTTGTTCCGTTTCTGAAGGCAGTTAGCCAGGTGATCAGGCAGGCTGCAGATCCTCCCTAGGATAGCTTCATGTAGGATCGAGGTGTGATTGGCTTCAAGATTCTGCTGGCAGACCTCCCAGATCACCCCAGCCAGAGAACCTCGCTGTAAAAAACGCTCCAGCACAAGAACGCATCGATCCAGGCGGGTACATAACCTGAAAATTAAAATAAAAATAGAGATTAACCATTAGGATATCCAACATGGAGGATGACTCAGAACTAGCGCATAACGTTTGTTTAGCACAAAACAGAGTCAGACTTGTCACCTTCATGACAAGGGTGGAAGTGGGAAACTTCTTGGAATAAAATGAGGAACTGTCAACAACCAGGTATATTTGCATAATCTTGTGAAATAAAAAAATAAATAAGAGTACATAATAATATCTAAGTACAGTTTTAACTGCATAAAGTTTACCTTTACATTGCAGTGTTCTCCCCAGCACTTTTTTAGCAGGTGCACCACCCAGCTGATTTTATTGAGCACCCGGCTAAAATTAGCAAATATTAAAAATGTTCCTTTTTTTTTTTTATTAAAAGGGGATGGTTTTTTTGAGGTATTAAAAGCAGTTACAAAGCAGATGGAGTTTGCCATGACTGATAAAAAAAATACAAATACAAATGTAAGTACAATTCTCACAGCATAGAAATAACCAATCTTATGCAAAGAAAGATTAGGCAAATATAATTGAACCCTCTCGTTTTAAATTATTATATACCTCCTAAAGTCTTAATAGGCCACTTTTGGACCCACATGTCACAGTAAATTAAAAAGAAAATGAATGTAGGTAAGTTAGCTTGGTCTATAGCCACTTTTGGGCTTGGTAATGTAGAACAGCTAGTTTAACGTCACTTTTAAAATTCAAAATATAATATTAGAAAAATAGAACAAACATGAATTAGAACCACCTAATATTAATGAGATAAGTAGCAACAAAGGAAGGGCTGTCCGCTTCCATCGAAGAAGTAATGAAAGCACAATGTAGAGTAACGGCTAGCTCAAGACTTAAGACTAAGGGGCTAGTGTGTCCCTCCAATTGGTGGGGATAAGGAATAAATGTAGGGGTCAGCTTATTTTGGCCCTTGGCAGTACCTTTCTAGTGGCATATGTAGCTTACTGATGTACATACAAAATAAACCTATACAGTGTGAACAGTTTAGTGTATCCCACTCCTTAATGGTTGCCATCTAACCAACATAATGAGTGATTGAATTGATAGGAGGTGTCTACTCCATCACTCTCAAGCAGTAATTTAAGCTGAGATTACCTTGTCCCTCCGGCCGCAAGGGGCAGAGCAAAAGTTATTCCTATCTGCTTTGTGACTATAAATGTCCATACGGTAGTAGGATCCTGTTCTTACTTTGGGGTGTTAATAGGGTACACATGTAAAGGCAATATTACCTAGCTGGCACGTTATATTAGGGCACCAAGTAAGAGCTAGGAGAAGATACTGTTATTTTCCTACCCCAATAAAGTATCCTGCATGGGTTCTAAAGTATTTTAGATATTGTATATTAGGGCATTAATGTAGTCAGATACTAAGATATTCATTTCCTAACTATGTTGTAGTATGGACAGGAAACTGAGTGCCTAAAATCACATTCATAGGGTCTTGCCTAGCAGCACATCGGCTGTATTATATAGAGCAATAGGATATCATGCTTGCTTTAAATATGTCTATGGGGAACATGTGTATACGTACAATTAAATAAATTGCTCCCCTAGAGCTGATATGGAGGTTAGTTTCATCAAGTGGTTATTGTACTCCTCACTAAAAAATATTAAGTATATGAAACTTACAAACCTATAATCAGTATATAGTAATATAGCAACAGAGTAATAATAATAAAAAGAACCTAAAAATAAAAAAACTAGTTTCCTAACATTGTCAACAATCTGAGTTACTCTTCAATTATGAGACCTAACGTTGTGATGAATAGGTTCACATTTATCACTTCTGTGATTTAAAACTTAGTAAACTTAGTAAACAATGTAGTAATGCAGCGAGTAAGGCTAGCAGAATGCTTGGATGTATTGGTAGAGGTATTTGCAGCAGAAATAGTAAGGTTCTTATGCCACTTTATAGATCATTAGTTAGGCCTCATCTTGAGTATTGTGTGCAGTTCTGGAGGCCATATCTTCAGAAGGATATTAACAAACTTGAATCTGTGCAAAGGAGGGCTACCAAAATGGTACATGGTCTAAAAAATAAAACTTACCAGGATAGGCTCAATGACCTAAATATGTATAGCTTAGAGGAGAGAAGGGAAAGAGGTGATATGATAGCAACTTTCAAGTACATTAAAGGGTTTAGTAAAACTGAGGCTGTGGGTATTTTACATAAAATGGAAAATTCAAGAACAAGGGGTCATGAGCTCAAGCTAAAGGGTAGTAGATTCAGAAGTAATTTGAGGAAGCACTTCTTTACAGAAAGAGTGATTGATTTATGGAATAAACTTCCTCAAGAGGTAGTAGCAACAAACACTGTGGGGGACTTTAAAAATGCATGGGACAAGCATAGGGCTATCCTACGAACTAGATAAGTTTATACTGTTAGGTAAGGTCGGGCAGACTTGCTGGGCCTATGGCTCTTATCTGCCGTCAATATCTATGTTTCTATGTTTCTATGTGATTCGTGTACATATATAAGTAACTATGGTGTCCATAAGATAGTAGGGTTTCATTCTTAGTTTAGGGGTGTTAATAGAGCACACATTTAAAGGTATTGTTACCTAGTTGACAACATATTAGAGCACAAGGTAAAAGCTAGGTGAAGCTACTGATATTTTCCAACCTCAATGAAGTATACAGTATGGAATCTAAAGTATTCTAAGCCTTGTAACATAAGATACTGAAACATTAATTTCTTAACAGTGTTGTGCTATTGGCAGGAACAGGGTACTGTTTTAAGTGTGTCTATAGGTACCACATGTGTATGAATAGTAGATGGTTCAATCCCCTAGAGCTGGTATGGAGGGTAGTATCCTTAAGTGGGTATTATACTCTGCACTAAAACTTTAACACATAAAGCTTACAATCAGAGTATAGTATCATAGAGACACAGAGTAATGGTAAAAAACTAGTTTCCTAACTTTGCCAGCAATCTGAGCAAATCTCCAATTATCAGACCTAATGTCATCATGAATAGATTTTCATTTAACTTAGGGCTGCAACTAACGATTATTTTCATAATCGATTAATCGGCCGATTATTTTTTCGATTAATCGACTAATCGGATAAAAAGAGAATCAATAATAGTTTTCTATGTTTTAAATAAAATCCACATAATGAGTGTTACAAATATAAACTTCAGACTAAAACTTTACATTAACACAACTGTTTCTTCAATTTTTAAGCAGCAGAGCACAGTTTTATAATTAAACAAAACAAAACCACAAACTGTTTGAAAAGAGGTAAAACTAGAAAGAGTTAGACTATCACTGATAATAACATTCTGTTATTCACTCTTTCAGAAACTTTGCATTGAAATGCAAAAATCTCAACATGTCCACATGCTTCTGGCTAAGGCTGGTTCTCTGTTTGCAGCTATATTTCCTGCAGCAGAGAAAAGGCTGTTGAGGTGTATAAGTAGGGTTTTGCCAATTTCACCAAAGTGGGATATTTCTACCTTGGCAAGGGGCCTCTCAATAAAGTAACCCTTGACTTCATTCTAACATAAAAATATCTTGAATATCTATATGCAATGGTAAATAACCAGCTATAAGGTTAGGGGAAATATCTAGTCCGCTCTAAAAATAACAGATATATACTTATAAAGGTTGAATCTGGTACATATCACAATTTATTAAAAATATAAAAAAACAATAAAAAACTAAATCAGAAGCGCTAAGGGCTGTATATCAATAACAAGACAAAGCCTTACACATTTATTTATACAGTACATTATAATCAGCAATAGCAAGCAATACGCTAATAATTGTGCAAACAGATAATAGTGCACATCAATTTAAATAACGCCCATCAATCTAGGGGCAAGGTGTAAACAGCAAGCTTGGCACTTTATCATGACAAGCATAGTTCCATATCACCAGATTTAATATAAACAATCCAAATGATGATTATTATATCTGGGTTGCACATAAGCCAGGGGTAGTTGTAAACTTATACTGTCCTGAAAAAGTGAAAAGTATATGTCTGTAGATGTCCTTTAGGCTAAGGACATAATAAAACACAATACCATATGCAGGAGCTCAATGGAGTGAAGCAGCTGGTGTTGTGCACAGACCAACTAATTGCAAACCAACTAATCGATTATGAGATTCGTTGACAACTATTTTCATAATCGATTATTATCGATTATGACGATTAGTTGTTGCAGCTCTAATTTAACTCTACTAGGATTCATGTGCCTAAAAATAAATATTGCTTCTAACATCAACAGTACACCAGATGGGGAGAGGTAACATAATATTTAAGTGCAGGCAGCAGGGGTGGTAAATCTAAGCTCCAGATCATCGTATATTGTACCCAGAAAGTCCTTTTGATATTAAGTGTTCTGTGTAAACTGATGAATATTAGGGTAGTACAGACTCATCTAAGGGATCTAACCTATCCCCACTTTTCTTAGCAAATTACATAGTCTTACCAACCTGGTTCTAAATATGGAGGGGTGACTCTATGGGAGGTAAAAGTGTGTAACTTTCCTTAGCTCCCCTCCAGAGGTTATCTCAATAAAAAGAAAGTGTTCAAAATCAATCCCACCACACATCAAGGGTATCGGATATTCTGCCATGAAAGGTCCTGTGGCTCTGATCAAGGAGTCCGTTGGCTCATTTATCCATAGTTCTGACAGTGCTACGTTCTGGAGGGGAAAATGGGAGACTGACAGAGCTGCGCCCCCTCCAGTGTAGGTCTCCTCTTGATCAGTGATCACACCCGTTTGAGGAGGAGACGGAATCAAAGGCTCTTCTTCATGAACGGCCCTCTCTATGTGCAGGGATATGCGGGAACGCTCAAACGTATTGCTCGGTAGGTCCTCACCGTCTGCCATGAGAGGCACTGTGGCTCTGTTCAAGGAGCCCGCTGGCTCATTTATCCATAGTTCTGGCAGTGCTGCGCTCCGGTGGGGAAAATGGGAGATTGACAGAGCTGCGCCTCCTCCAGAGTAGGCCCCCTCCTGATCAGTGATCGCTCCCGCCAGAGGAGGATCTGGAATCCAAGGCTCTTCTTCATGAACGGCCCTCTCTATGTGCAGGAATACGTGTGATCCCCCAAACGTATTGCTCGGTAGGTCCTCACTGCCTTCAGTAACATAAGGCCCATCAGCTCTAAACCATTGTGTAATCATGAAGTGGAGTTTCCTGTAATGATCTTCCAATAGGAGAATAATCTCTGCTTCAGTATCAATCGGAATCAGCACCATTGTTTTCTGTTAGGTGGTTCTACTGCTTCTCCAGGTGAATTAGCTGTTAGAAATTATCCCAGTACAGGATACCATAACCCCGGCAATGGGGGGGTCAATATGCGGCAGCCCCGAACCTGCGTTCTGTATTCCCCACAAGGCTCAGATTGTGTGTTTATCTAACTGCGTAATCGCAATAGGTTGTAAAATGGCTTTCAGGTCTGTAGGGAGATTGTCACGCAGTCGTCTCAGAGAACATAGGCCAAAACATGGTAAAACCATCCGCTTTCAGAGAATATCAAATCTTAAGTAGTGTATAAGCTCAAGTTACCAAAGTAATGAGAAAAAAAATGTAGAAATCTTCTCAAACTCACAGAGCTTCACTAAGACATGTCTTGCCGCTTTGAGAGTAGGCTCCGCCAACCCCCAAATGTTCCATTTTTATTTGTGAAACGCAAGGATTTACCAGTGGAACAAATAAAAGGGACTTTCAGTCATGGAGTATAAAATACTTCATGCTGAAAGTTTCTTTATTTGTCTGAAGCGTTTTTGCCGCACTGAGAGCCTCCGGCAACCCACAGCAGAACGCTGTTTTGCTGTGAGGTGATCTTAGCCAATAGCGTGCTAGCTATCCGGCATGGCACCAGCTGGCCCACACGACTATTGGCTAAGAGGTGGAAACGTCACTCAGAGCAAAATAGCGTTCTGCCGTGGGCTGCCTGAGGCACTCAGTGCAGCGAACGCTTCAGACAAATAAAGGAACTTTCAGCAAGAAGTATTTTATACTTTATGACTATAAGTCCCCTTTATTTGTTCCACTGGAAAATCCTAGCGTTTCACAAACGCTAGGATTTACCATCAATTTAGATACATTTTTTATTTTAATTATCCAATTCATTTGTGCTTTGGATAGCAGAAAATTATATAAAATTAGAAAATATTACACTGCCCCCACCCTGCTACTTGATAAAGCCAGCCGTCTGGCAAAATCTTCTGTGGAAAACAATGCATTGACACCTGATTTTACAATTTCACTTTGGTAAAAAAATGGCGCTAAAGAAAAACCGTATTCAAATAAATATGGAAAGAGAGTAAAGAAACAAACTTTCTCTGGTTTACAAAATCACAATCAATTCTGCTGCAAGGCTGCATAAGAAATAAAGCACTTGTGCCATTAAAGGGATATAACAGTCGGTTTCATTGTAACAAAAAACACTAAGCACTGGGTTATATGTAATATACATAACTGCAATATGTATTATTCATCATTTAAAAATATATATTTTTTTTTAACCTCATTTGAGAAGGGTCACTGCCCCAGAAGATGGCTGGGGTCTCTACAAAAAGGCAAATTAATAACTTTTTCATTGATGTGGTTGCTAGGAGACATCTGCTCTAGCTGCAGTCAAGGGTTTGCCCATGCTCAGTAGAGGACTTTTGCTGCAATATCATGTGAGATTATAACTAAAGTTCTGTAAGGGTAGCTCTCTTTTCTAGCTGCAGGCAGTGGCTACGCTAAGAATTTCTAAGAGCCCATTTAGCAATAAAACTCTGACAAAACTCACCCAGATCTACCAAAACTCTCCATTAAAACTAAGAAAGCCTGATCAGCAGGACCCTCAAGGAAAAAACTGTCCCACAGTTCCAGTCTGTCTGAAGTCAGAAGATCCATCCACTGTGGACCCATCTGAGCAACTAGAAGCCTAAGGAAGGGGGTGTAATGTGTCCTAGTGAACTCTGCTTTCTCGTGGGCTGGGGCAGAGTTTTCATCCGCCCCAAGGTAATATTTTATACGATTTAGCAGTTCAGCTAGTCTTTCTCCATCACTGATTGTTGATATTTCAGACATAGTGTCCCGCACAGCATCATGTACAGGAGTAGCTGAGTCCTGATCCATTGCAGATTGATTATTTAAATCTGTCACAAAGACAAAATAACAGAAGATTAGTATTTCTGAATTCAAGAAGCAAACAACTCATTTGAATACTCTTGAAACTGAACCATTATTATGCCACTGGCTGCTCCACCTGATACAACAGAGTCCATGCAGATTAACAAATAATTTTAAATTGTAAAGAATAGAAAGTCAAATTTAAACTTTAATGATTCAGATAGAAATACATTTTTTAGAGACTTTTCAATTTTCTTCTATAATCAAATTTACTTAAAGAGATACTAAATCCAAATTTATGATTCGGATAGAGCATGCAATTTTAAGCAACTTTCTAATTTACTCCTATTATCAATTTTTCTTCGTTCTCCTGGTATCTTTATTTGAAAAAAAACCCTGTAAGCTTAGAAGCCGGCACCCTGGATAGCACTTGCTGATTGGTGGCTACATTTAGACATTAGTCAGAAAGCGCTACCCAGGTGCTGAACCAAAAATGGGCCGGCTCCTATGCTTACATTCTTGCTTTTTCAAATAAAGATAGCAAGAGAACAAAGAAAATTTTATAATAGGAGTAAATTAGAAAGTTGCTTAAAATTGCATGCTCTATCTGAATCGTGAAAGTTTAATCTTGACTAGACTATCCCTTTAATGATATATAAAAAAATTATTAAATGGACAATGTACTGTAAAATGTTCTCCTCCCCTTTAACCCTTTCCCGCCGGGGCTTATTTGTCTACATCGGAACAAAGTTCCGATGCAAACAAATAAGTAAAAGATTTAAATCACGCAATTATTCATGCGAATGGGTCAGGGGGGAGTGCTTATTGCGCTAGGCGCGTCCTCCAGCCAGCGATCCCAGTTAGGAAGCTGTTATGGCTTCAGTACAGCCAAATGGCTAAGATGTTTCATGCCATCCTAATGGCGCTAAAGCCCAGCGCAGTTAGGACGGCATGGAACGTCCTAACAGCGGAAGGGGTTAATGTACTGCCAATGATCTATTTTACCTACAGGAGTGTAAAGGGACAGTCTACACCAGAATTTTTATTGTTTAGAAAGATAATCCCTTTTTTACCCATTCCCTAATTTTGCATAACCTACACTGTTACATTAATACACTTTTTACCTCTGTAATTACCTGGTATCTAAGCCTCTGCAGACTGCCCCTTATTTCAGTTCTTTTGACAGACTTGCATTTTAGCCAATTAGTACTGAATACTAGGAAACTCCATGGGCGTGAGCACAATGTTATCTATATGGCGCACATGGACTAATGTCCTCTAGTTGTGAAAAAATGTCAAAATGCTTTTAGATAAGAGGCGGCCTTCAAGGGCTAAGAAATTAGCATATGAGCCTACATAGATTTAGTTTTTAATTAAGAATACCAAGAGAACAAAGCAAAATGTATGATAAAAGTAAATTGGAAAGTTTTTTTTAATGACATGCCCTATCTGAATCATGAAACTTTATTTTTGACTAGACTGTCCCTTTAACCTCACAGAATAAGAAAATCAAATACATAGAAAATGAATTTGTATTATGTCTGCAAAACATATAATATAGAAACACATAGTTTGACAACAAATAAATTGGGGTTGTCTGCTGCAGTAGTTCCTGTAAGATTGAGAATCTAACCCTGTAACATACTACACAGTGATTATTTGGCCTTTGCAGAAGCAATATCTATTTGTTCCTAATTTACCAAAGAAAAAGAGATAACAATAGAGTGAATTTTTGATGACTTATGACAAGTATATAACATATTAATGCCCCTTTCAAAAACATTATGAACTGAACCCAGCCACATCTGCTGGAAGCCCTTTCCAACTTCCATGCATTATATACAGTATAAGTCATTTAAAGGGACATTCCAGACAAAATTGGAATCCTCATGGATGCATTTCATTTTTGAATAGAAGCAATTTTGTAATATACATGTTTTAGCAAAAATGCTTCTAATAAAAGCTATAGCTGTTTCAAAAGTGTATTTAAGTATGCACCGTGCACCAGCATTTTAAACACAGCACTTGCTCGGAGAGCCTAAGGTGCTTGTATCATCTGGTAATGAATTAATATGTTAATTGCTGACATTTTACAAGCCCCACTGGCATTCTGAGCAGCTGCTGTACTTAAAATGCTGTTGCAGAGGAATATCTATCTTTGCTTCACATGCACAGAAAAATGCTAACAGTAAAACAGTGATAACTTTTACTAGAAGCATTTTTGCTAATACATTTATATTGCAAATATGTTTCTATTCAAAGATGTAATTAATCTATGTGCATTTACATTTTGTCCCTTTAATAAAGCACCCTCTTATCTCACTACTGTAACAAATCATATACAAGTGATGCTGGCCCTTGGTACAGCATTTGGTGCTGATCTGTTGAAAGTCCTCAGTGGTTTGATATACCAAGCAGAAATAGAGCTAGTTCAGGCTGTCTTCTTGTGTTTATGGACATATACAGTACAAGTGACTAATGTAAAGTGAACAAGTACTGACAATCTGTAGCTAATATCAGTTATTGTATTATTGCTACATAATGATAGGTCTATTAATATAGGTAAATAAATGAGTGTATGACAGTAATCAAGTGTAATAAGTAGCTACTACTCACTCTGTACTTCCCATTCACAACTATATCAGCGTTACCTGCATGAGTAGCACTGCTTCTGTCTCTGTTGCACTGAGCTCCGAAGCCCCGCCCCTTCCTCTCTCACATCACAGTTCCTGTGTTCCCTTAAGGTGGACTATCACAGTTAACAAACAAAATGAAACTAAATAAAGGGTCCGTCTTGCAAATAAATATACTGTTTCATATCAGCTATTCTTAAAGAACAACTCATTCTACGTAGTGAAAGGCTTATAATAGACCATTTAAATAGAGAATATTGTAACTGAAGGATATCCACATATGCTGCTCTTGATAATCTTTAGCGACTGTTTCATCACCTAGAGCAGAAGGGGGAATGCACTGGTTGGGAGCGGGGTTACATTCAAAGTGACAAAAAAAAGTCATTTTTCTTCTTATTTTTCTAAAATGTCTCAGGACATTTCAATTAAAAATAAAAATACAATAAAAATAAACTAAAACAAACATAAAATAACCTGTTCTTTTTAACTAAAGCAAGTTATATTTTTAAAGATTAGCCACATAATGGCACTTACAAACAGTGTATGTGCTCTAATGATTGGAGAAATCTGGATCAGAAGTTTCATAGGAATACTGTGGGAGCAGTGGCGTAGCGTGGGTTGTCAGCGCCCGGGGCAAGGCAAGTATTGTGCCCCCTAACCCGTTAGCACTGACTGAGTCTCTTCCACCAGTATAGTGATGCATTTGTGAGTGCGCACAGTAGCGCATAGGGTTGCCACCTTTTGCCCAGAATATTCCTGGACACTTTTTAAAAGGGGGTGTAGAGGGTGTGTCTCAGGGTGTGGCTTGGGGCCGTGGCTTCTCGAAGCCTCAAATTCAATATGAAATCAAATTTTATATATATATATATATATATATATATATATATATATATATATATATATATATATATATATATATATATATATATATATATAACTATATTATATATATATATATATATATATGTATATATATATATTATAAATAATATGTATATATATATATAAAATATGTATGTGTATATATATATATATATATATATATAATATATATATAATATATACTTGTATATACAGTATAATATATATATATATATATATATATATATATATATATATTTATAGAGCAGGCAGGCAGGTGAGTAATTCTCAAAGCAGCTAACACAGAGGAAACTCTTTTTTTATAAAACAAATTTAAAAATAATATATTTTACCTAGAAAAAACTGCAGATCATATCATTAGGAAGAAGTTGAACAGTACCCAAACAGGAGGGTCACGACCTGGCCACCTCTGTCGGACTTGTCGTACTACCAGCTTGCAGCAACACCGCACCCGCACACCAACGAGATCACATGACTGGGCGGGACTTGGGTCTGTGGGAGGCGAGCTGAGAGGAGGACTGGTTGGATATCGACCATGGTCCGTGACCTCATCATGATGCACTTCAGGCTGCAGTCAGGGCCTCTTCCTCACTTCCCTTGATGATAAGTGTGACTGACTCATGCACGGTCTTCAACCCCCCCCCCTAATTAGTAATACCGGGGCAAGTGGCAATCCTAGTAGTGCACCTTATGAATTGGCAGACGGCTCCCTCACAAGCAACCCCACGGCCCTGCCGCCTGCAATGTTTATAACGAATTAAATTCCTTAGGGGCACAAATTTCTTTTGAAATTTTGCGCCCCTAAGAATTTTGCGCCCGGGGCAACCGCCCCTGTGGCCCCCCCACGCTACGCCACTGTGTGGGAGCATGACTTTATACCCATGTGCTTAGCAGCGCTTAAAGGGACACTGAAACAAAATTTTTCTTTTCGCGATTCAGATAGAGCATGACATTTTAAGCAACTTTATAATTTTATATATAATTTTAATTTTCTTTATTCTCTTGGTATCTTTATTTGAAATGTAAGTTTAGATGCCGGCCCATTTTTGGTGAACAATCTGGGTTGTTCTTGCTGATTGGTGGATAAATTCATGCACCAACAAAAAAAGTGCTGTCCAGAGAACTAAACCAAAAAAAAGCTTAGATGCCTTCTTTTTCAAATAAAGATAGCAAGAGAACGAAGAAAAATTGATAATAGGAGTAAATTAGGAAGTTGCTTAAAATTGCATGCTCTATCTGAATCACTTAAGAAAATTTTTGGGTTCAGTGTCCCTTTAACTTTAACAGCCATTTCAGGAGGCCATGTGTTTCACTGTGTGATAGGATCTCCTACCCTTTTACAACGCTGCCTGTTAGTCTAGTTTAAAGTGGCATGTTTTGTGAGAACTTTAGCTTTACATTCAGATGTAAATTGACCCCATGCTAGGTAAGTGGGGCAATGAAAACTTGGCAGAAACACATGTTTTAAATTATACTCTTGGGAACCATTGTTAAAAGACAACATAAAATATAAATACAAGATATTGCATAGAAATGAATGTGTATATATATATATATAAAAAAACACAGGAATGGACCGCACTCACAAACTGGACTGGGTACACATCCTAAGCCACAGCAAACTCCACAGCCCTGAACACTAACAGACAGCTGCAAAGTTCCCAGCAACCCAGGCAGTTAACTCCAGAGCAACCTGGGTGACAGGTCTGCAGGGGAGCATTACAAACATTATTAACACAACACACAGAAAACCCAGCACTCGCCAGCAGATTCACAGCAAGGTTTAAAAGCAAAACTGGGGGAAGTCAGTTACATTTGGCGCCAAAGGATCAAGCCCAGGACCACGATAAGGTCTCCCCCTTCCTGGGACCCTAAACCAGCACCCACACAATGCATGCTTCCAAACAAACCAACTGGGAACCTCGCAGGGTGACACAGGCTTTTGTAACCTCCTCTATGTAAATACAAAACACAGGACTGGACCGCACTCACAGACTGGACTGGGTACACATCCTAAGCCACAGCAAACTCCACAGCCCTGAACACTAACAGACAGCTGCAAAGTTCCCAGCAACCCAGGCAGTTAACCCCAGAGCAACCTGGGTGACAGGTCCGCAGGGGAGCATAACAAACATTATTAACACAACACACAGAAAACCCAGCACTCGCCAGCAGATTCACAGCAATGTTTAAAAGCAAAACTGGAGGAAGTCAGTTACATTTGGCGCCAAAGGATCAAGCCCAGGACCACAACAAGGTCTCCCCCTTCCTGGGACCCTAAACCAGCACCCACACAATGCATGCTTCCAAACAAACCAACTGGGAACCTCCCATGGTGACACAGGCTTTTGTAACCTCCCCTATGTAAATACAAAACACAGGACTGGACCACACTCACAGACTGGACTGGGTACACATCCTAAGCCACAGCAAACTCCACAGCCCTGAACACTAACAGACAGCTGCAAAGTTCCCAGCAACCCAGGCAGTTAACCCCAGAGCAACCTGGGTGACAGGTCCGCAGGGGAGCATTACAAACATTATTAACACAACACACAGAAAACCCAGCACTCGCCAGCAGATTCACAGCAATGTTTAAAAGCAAAACTGGGGGAAGTCAGTTACATTTGGCGCCAAAGGATCAAGCCCAGGACCACAACAAGGTCTCCCCCTTCCTGGGACCCTAAACCAGCACCCACACAATGCATGCTTCCAAACAAACCAACTGGGAACCTCCCAGGGTTGCTGGGAACTTTGCAGCTGTCTGTTAGTGTTCAGGGCTGTGGAGTTTGTTGTGGCTTAGGATGTGTACCCAGTCCAGTCTGTGAGTGCGGTCCATTCCTGTGTTTTGTATTTACATAGGGGAGGTTACAAAAGCCTGTGTCACCCTGGGAGGTTCCCAGTTGGTTTGTTTGGAAGCATGCATTGTGTGGGTGCTGGTTTAGGGTCCCAGGAAGGGGGAGACCTTGTCGTGGTCCTGGGCTTGATCCTTTGGCGCCAAATGTAACTGACTTCCCCCAGTTTTGCTTTTAAACATTGCTGTGAATCTGCTGGCGAGTGCTGGGTTTTCTGTGTGTTGTGTTAATAATTTTTGTAATGCTCCCCTGCGGACCTGTCACCCAGGTTGCTCTGGGGTTAACTGCCTGGGTTGCTGGGAACTTTGCAGCTGTCTGTTAGTGTTCAGGGCTGTGGAGTTTGCTGTGGCTTAGGATGTGTACCCAGTCCAGTCTGTGAGTGCGGTCCAGTCCTGTGTTTTGTATTTACATAGGGGAGGTTACAAAAGCCTGTGTCACCCTGGGAGGTTCCCAGTTGGTTTGTTTGGAAGCATGCATTGTGTGGGTGCTGGTTTAGGGTCCCAGGAAGGGGGAGATCTTGTCGTGGTCCAGGGCCGCCACTAGAAATTTTGGGGCCCTGACTTAACCATTGATCAGGCCCCCCCCCCCCCCTTGACATGTGCAATTTTTGACAGAGTGACTTAAACGTATATGCACTTTATTCTTAAGTGTCTATTTAAACTTGGAAATGTTGTAAAGGTAGTAACATACAAACACCCAGACACACTTATATACTGAAACACACACACACACTTACACATAAGGATTCACATATAGACACTCTAGCAGATATGCAAAGAAACACACTCAGACACCCAAACAGACACTGACATTGACCTGACAGGTAGACTACAGTTTTGTAAAAAAAAGAGATTTAGAAAGCAAAATATGGAGTTCTGATTATCTTTTTGTAAAGGAAGATGTCAACTAAATGATGACAACAGCATGCAGTGGCTGAATAGAAGGGCCCTGAACTGCCTAAACAATAATTTAAAGGTTAAATGGTGGATTAGGTGACTTCCGGAAAGGTCTCATTAGTCTCAAAGGCTGTAGAAAGATGTGAATAATCAGTAGTAAGGTCAAAATGTACTAAAAAGGAACAGACAATGGACACACACAAACTCAAACACAAACTTGCACATACACCCAAGTAAACACCGACAGAGACAGCCTCAGAAAACACACAAAGACATACACACACACACACAGAGACAACCACAGAAAACACACAAAGACATACACACACAGAGAGACAACCACATAAAACACAGAAAGACATATACATTTACACACCCTCACTGAGACATCCACAGAAAACACACAAAGACATACACACACCCTCACAGAGACACCCACAGAAAACACACACCCTCACAGAGACATCCACAGAAAAAACACACATACATACCCACCCTCATAGAGGCATCCAGAGAAAATACACAAAGACAAACATACACACACCCTCACAGAGACACCTATAGAAAAAGCACAAAGACATATGCACACACCCTCACAGACATCCACAGAAAATGCACAGACATATACACCCACCCTCACAGAGAGACCCACAGAATAAAAATACATACACACTCATAGAGACACAAACCAAAGCACAAAGACATAAACACAGACACCCACATAAACACTCACAGGAGGAAACATTTATGCACCTTGCATCCCCTAAATCAACAGTGCGTGACATGCATGATAAAAAAAATGCAGAAATTAAGAGATCACTTTTAAAAAAATCATATTTGTAAATGTGCAAACAAAAATAATTCT
Organism: Bombina bombina; assembly: GCF_027579735.1. NCBI lineage: Eukaryota > Metazoa > Chordata > Amphibia > Anura > Bombinatoridae > Bombina > Bombina bombina. The sequence goes on along the minus strand of NC_069509.1, from coordinate 126,773,373 downwards.
GTGAATTCAAAATAGTACTTTAATGATGGCTAGATGAAGAAAAGTACTTTTAAAAGGTTGACAGTTTGTTTTTTCCCCATTTTCTCCAACCAAGAGCACAACTTCAAATATAGTGTACAAATGTTCCCATCTGTCAGCTGTACTTATGGATTTTGAAAATGCTGTACTCTGTATGGTCTTGGTGGAACCATAAGCTGTGGTACTCATACCATTAGATCTGGTTAAATGCAGGATTTAGGCTTGTTTCAAAATATATCCAGCTTAGTGTAAACTGAACAGTTTTGAGTTAACCTGTCTCATTTCAAATTAAAAAAATGCATATCTGCCAAAAGGGCACCTACCATTTGTGTATTGAGGAGGAAACATTTCTGCATGGTTTTAAATATAGAATTTCTACAGCATTGTCAAATAATCATAAATACACTGCTGCTAGAAAAAAATGTTTTTATAGACCCCTGGCTTCACCATACAACTACTCACTGAATTTACAATCTGAAATTGCACAAAGAAACAAAAAACATTTGCTAAGTATGTTCTACCTCCTCTGCAAATGAAAGTGATCTGCCATCTGACTCAGGCACACACTGTACAAACAAAGTGCCAAGTCTGTCTCACACTGTGCATAGTGGTTTAGTGCACATTCAGAAATCCTCTCAAATACTAATACTTTACTCCTTGTAATAACATTCCCCATGATCAATTAGCACTCTGCTGTAGTACCCACTAGTGGCTGCCAAATTAAAAAATTCCCCCTGGGCCATTGGGCCCCTGACAGGAGTCACCCCCTGATGGCGGCCCTGCGTGGTCCTGGGCTTGATCCTTTGGCGCCAAATGTAACTGACTTCCCCCAGTTTTGCTTTTAAACATTGCTGTGAATCTGCTGGCGAGTGCTGGGTTTTCTGTGTGTTGTGTTAATAATGTTTGTAATGCTCCCCTGCGGACCTGTCACCCAGGTTGCTCTGGGGTTAACTGCCTGGGTTGCTGGGAACTTTGCAGCTGTCTGTTAGTGTTCAGGGCTGTGGAGTTTGCTGTGGCTTAGGATGTGTACCCAGTCCAGTCTGTGAGTGCGGTCCATTCCTGTGTTTTGTATTTACATAGGGGAGGTTACAAGAGCCTGTGTCACCCTGGGAGTTTCCCAGTTGTTTTGTTTGGAAGCATGCATTGTGTGGGTGCTGGTTTAGGGTCCCAGGAAGGGGAAGACCTTGTCATGGTCCTGGGCTTGATCCTTTGGCGCCAAATGTAACTGACTTCCCCCAGTTTTGCTTTTAAACATTGCTGTGAATCTGCTGGTGAGTGCTGGGTTTTCTGTGTGTTGTGTGTGTGTATATATATATATATATATATCTTTGAAAGCATAAAATGTCTTAGCATCTGTGTTTTAAGAATCTTTGTGGACCTAAAAAGATATAATTAATGACACTTATTATTTTTATTTCAGATGGACTATAGGCAAAATTCCTGCATGCAAGAATTGTGGGAGACATAGAACATACTATATTATGTGAAAACATATATAACAGAATGTATAAATGCCATTAATTTCAGAATAATTAACAGTATTAAATTGCTTTAATATAGTATAATGCTAAAGGTTGGATCTCACAGACTTTTCCACTCAACTGAGTCCTCTGCTCTCTGACATTTCATCCCTCTCTTGTCCAACCCTCGTGACTCTACAGTATAATTCGGCACTAAAATCAACACTTGACAAAACTGCACCCTCCACTCTTCGATGTACATCAATCACTCGACGGCAACCGTGGCACACTAAACAGACCAGATATCTTCAGCGATGCTCACAGGCCACTGAACGGCAGTGGAGGAAATCACGCACCTTTGCTGATTTGCAACATTATAAATTCACCCTTAAGTCCTACAACTCTGCGCTCAGCCTGGCAAAACAAGTCTATTTCTCCTCCCTTGTGTCATCTCACGCATCCAACCCCAGAAAACTGTTCTCAACCTTTAACGCCCTTCTACGTCCGCCTGCCCCCCCGCCCACTACCAACCTCACTGCTCAAATTATTGCTGATCACTTCAAAAATAAAATTCACACCATTAGAAAAGAGATCTGCACCTCGCACCCCGCAAACCCAGCAATCCTACCCACCCCTTCTATAAACAAAAATCTATGCTATTTCCCTCCTGTAACAGAGGAAGACGTCTCTGCACTCCTATCCTCGGCTCATCTCACAACCTGCCCACTTGACCCTATTCCTTCACGACTTATTCCCCCTCTCTCTGCTTCACTAACCCCTACCCTAACTCATCTCATCATTAACTATTCCCTCACTGCTGGCACATTTCCTGACACATTCAAACATGCGTCAATCATACCAATCCTAAAAAAGCCCTCGCTTGACCCCTCCACGCCTTCTAACTATCGACCGGTCTCCTTACTTCCCTTTGCTTCAAAATTATTGGAACGACTAATATATAATCGGCTAACTCAATTTCTCACAACTAACTCCTTACTTGATCCACTACAATCTGGTTTCCGCCCTAAACACTCAACAGAAACCGCTCTTGCTAAAGTAACAAATGACCTGTTATCAGCCAAAGCAAAATGCCATTACTCATTACTAATTCTTCTTGAACTGTCCGCAGCTTTTGACACAGTTGACCATCCTCTCCTCCTAAAAATACTACATTCATTTGGCATCCGAGACACAGCCCTCTCCTGGTTTGCATCATATCTTTCAAACCGCTCGTTTTCAGCTTCCTTTAACAACACATCTTGTGATCCTATGCCTCTCTCAGTTGGAGTACCGCAAGGCTCTGTCTTAGGTCCCTTGCTTTTCTCTCTTTATACATCCTGCCTTGGAAAACTTATATCCTCCTTTGGATTCCAGTACCACCTATATGCTGATGATACCCAAATCTATCTTTCCTCTCCTGATATCTCTCCCTCTTTACTCAACCAGATTTCTGACTGCCTCTCTGCAATTTTCTCTTGGATGTCTTCACACTACCTCCAACTCAATCTGTCCAAAACTGAGCTGCTTCTTATTCCCCCCTCTTCGAGACATCCGACACCTGACATTTCTCTGATGGTTGGAGACTCTATTCTCAACACCTCACCCCAGGTCCACTGCCTTGGGGTCACACTAGACTCAGAACTCACATTCAACCCACATATACAAACGCTTACCAAATCCTGCCGGTCACACCTACGCAACATTTCCAGAATTCGTCCCTTCCTTACTCAAAAAAACTACAAAAATACTTATTCATTCCCTCATCCTGTCCCGCATTGATTATTGCAATCTACTCTTAAATGGCCTTCCAAAACACCGCCTCTCCTCCCTCCAATCTATTATGAATGCTTCTGCTAGACTCATCCACCTAAGCCGACGATCTACATCAGCTGCTCCGCTCTGCCAGTCTCTACACTGGCTCCCCATACACTCCAGAATACAATTTAAAGTATTAGCCCTAACCTACAAAGCACTCAACAGTCTAACTCCCAACTATATTTCCTCTCTCATCGTGAAATACTCCCCATCCCGTCCTCTTCGATCAACCTCTGACCTACATCTCTACACTCCTGTTATCTCTACATCCCACTCCCGCCTCCAAGACTTCGCACGTGCTGCTCCTGTCCTCTGGAACTCTCTATCCCGCTCCATCAGACTGTCTCCAACCTTGTATAGCTTCAGAAGATCCTTGAAAACCCACCTATTCAGAGAGGCTTACCATCTCTCCTCCATCCCGCATCCGAACCAAGCTAATACATGTACATGAACTGCCTGACTCCCTGCTGCAAATACAACCGATGTAACAAGCTACCCCAACCTTATGTCTCTGCACCCTAAACCTATAGACTGTGAGCTCTCCGGAGCAGGGCCCTCTTCCTCCTGTGCTAGATTTGTTTAGTCTTGTTATGTTTTGTATTGTATCACAAATCTTTGTCATTGTATACCCCTATCATTGTACCCAGCGCTACGGAATTTGGCGGCGCTATACAAATAAATGATAATAATAATAATGATATTTCATATCAAAATGATCAGAGAGGTGATATAATACTACCTCATCTGTGATTGATATTATGAGGGGTTCATGCAAGAAATTATGACAGTTATTACATAGTTTGAAGAAATATTTTCTTTCACTGCTAGAAATTTTTAAATGTATTGCTGTGTTGTGTGTCTGCCGCCACCCGGTGTTATGATGCGAGAACTACAGCCAGAAGGCTTTTTAGGCTGTTGCGTGGGACACAGTCAAACTATAAAAACAAAGTGGGCCATACTTCTTCTTTCCAAGTGCAATTACACTTATTTTATATGAGGTGGGACAAGTCTTGAAGCTGAATATCATCTGGTAAAGTATCTATATATATATATATATATATATATATATATATATATATATATATATATATATATATAAAAGGTTATTGGTAAGAACATAGTCAATTTGTATTAAATAGATTTATGGTAGATTGAAGAGAGCAAATTGTATTTTTAAACTGTATTTCATAACCTTGAATAGCTCTTGGCTTGTTTTTGTATACAAACATTTAAAGTAGACATTCATTATTGCTGTATGTAAACAGACTTAAAGAAATAAACTGTATTTAAAGCTAGCATTTCATAGCCGTGTATTGTTAAACTAATCCTAAATTTTAAGTTGGTTATCTGTGCAAAAATATAACTATAACTCAGAATTGGTTTTTTGCATAAAGAATATACATAATTTCTGATGTTTTAAGTTAGAATTGTGTTAGAATAAATTGTGGTTAATTAACTGAGTGTAATGCTTTATTGTTAGCAGTTAAATATCTTAGAATCTCATGTTAACTGAATGAAAGGCTATTTGTAAATAAGGCTGGTTTTAAAGGTAGACTTTGCTGAATGTTGCATAGCAATTTTGAATAGTTTTGTTTAAACGCATATAATATTGTGTCATATTCTGGTATTACAAATATATTCCAGTATGCTCATAGATATTAACTAAATAAAAGAATTCAGATATTTATTTTAATTGTATTGTCTTAGTAAATGCATATTGATTGAGGGTTTATTTTAAAAGGATAATCACTAAATGTATTGTATTATAGCCCTGCCATAGACTGATATATTATTTGAAAAGCTCTACTGAAGATTCTTTTAAATATACTGACAGCTTGAAGGACCTTTCTCCCAAAAGCTGCCTCAGCCGAGGCAAAAGTATCAAATCTGTAAAATTTAGAAAAGGTATGTAAAGACGACCAAGTTGCAGCCTTGCAAATCTGCCCCATAGATGCTTCATTCTTGAAAGCCCAAGAAGAGGCTATGGCTCTGGTGGAATGAGCCTTAATTCTCTCTAGAGGTTGCTTCCCAGAGGATTCATATGCCATGCAAATCACACTCCTCAACCAAAGAGCCAGAGTAGAGGCAGACGCCCATTGACCTCTATTCTTTCCAGAAAAACAAAGAAAAATGAAATTTATGCTTATCTAATAAATTTCTTTCTTTCATGACAAGGTGAGTCCATGGATTATCTCTAATTACTATTGGGAATATCACTCCTGCCCAGCAGGAGGCGGCAAGGAGCACCACAGCAAAGCTGTTAAATATCACCTCCCTTCCCTCCAACCCCAGTCATTCGACCAAAGTAAAAGTAGAGAAAGGAAGTAACAAGGTGCAGAGGTGCCTGAGGTTTATAACACGAAAAACTGTCTAAAGAAACAGGGCGGACCATGGACTCACCATGTCAAGAAATAAATACATTTATCAGGTAAGCATAAATTTAGTTTTCTTTCTAATGACACGGTAAGTCCACGGATCATCTCTAATTACTATTGGGAATCAATACCCAAGCTAGAGAACACAGATGATATGGGAGGGACAAGACAGGGAACCTAAACGGAAGGCACCACTGCTTGAAGAACCTTTCTCCCAAAAGAAGTCTCAGCCGAGGCAAAAGTATCAAATTTATAGAACTTGGAAAAAGTGTGTAGAGAGGACCAAGTTGCAGCCTTGCAAATCTGTTCCACAGAAGCTTTATTTTTGAATGCCCAGGAAGAGGAAACAGCCCTCTTAGAATGAGCTGTGACACTCTCAGGAGGCTGCTGTCCAGCAATTTCATAGGCCAAGCGAATTATACTCTTCAGCCACAAAGAAAGAGAAGTAGTCGTAGCTTTCTGACCCTTACGTTTCTCAGAGAAAACAACAAACAGAGCTGAAGACTGGCGAAAATCCTTAGTCGCCTGTAAATAGTATTTCAACGCACGCACCACATCTAGGTTGTGACAAAGCCAGCATATGGCGAAATGCGCATCAGGCGCTTAAACTAAGAGCTCTGCAGCCTCATAGACGTTCCTAGCACTTCACATTGTGTTAACCTCAAAATTGTTCAATTTGGAATTTCTGCTGCAATACACACTGCTCCAGCATTGCACCAGTCTAGCATAATTGTTGTGAGGCTTGTCCTCTTTACTTAGGTTTAGCTTTCAGTGCAATCCGTGAGCATATTATGGTATTTTTGCAGCAGACTTATTTCCTTCTTTTTTTCTATATGGGTGAAACTTATGGTTACATTATATGCAGTTACGTCCTTAAGGATACTTTCCTAGGCTTCCCAGCTCCACTGTACAACAATACAGCTTTTAATACACCACACTGGTAGTTATTACTACCTTTTTAATTAATAGAATTAAATGTTAAGTTATATTTTATACCCACTGCATATTACCTCACTGTTCACTGTACTGATTTATTGATATAAAAAAAAGAGTGCTCTGGTTTATCCATTATTCTTCTGTTTTTTTCAGTGTGCAGTAGACCCTCCTTATGAGAAGAAGGGTTAGGACATATCCGAAATCACCTTAGGAAGGAACCCCAACTTAGTACGCAGAATTACCTTATCAGAATGAAAAATAAGGAAAAGGGATTCACACTGCAACGCAGAGAGTTCTGAAACTCTGCGAGCAGAAGAAATTGCAACAAGACACAAAACATTCCAAGATAACAACTTAATATCTAAGGAATGCATAGGCTCAAACGGAGCCTGCTGAACAACTTTAAGAACAAGGTTAAGACTCCAGTGAGGAGTAACAGGTTTGAACACAGGCCTGATTCTGACCAAGGCCTGACAGAAGGATTGCATGTCTGGTACATCCGCCAGACATTTATGCAACAAAATAGACAAGGCAGATATTTGACCCTTTAAAGTACTTGCAGATAACCCCTTCTCCAGACCCTCCTGGAGAATAGACAAAATTCTAGGAATCCAAACACTACTCCAAGAGTAGCCTCTGGATGCAGATATTTATGCCATATCTTATGGTAAATCTTTCTTGTCACAGGTTTACGAGCCTGAATCATGGTCTCAATGACCAACTCAGAAAAACCACGCTTAGATAAAATTAAGCTTTCAATCTCCAAGCAGTCAGCTTCAGAGAAACAAGATTTGGATGAAGGAAGGGCCCTTGAAGTAGAAGGTCCTTCCGCAGTGGGAGTCTCCAAGGTGGGAGAGATTACATCTCCACTAGGTCTGGATACCAGATCCTGTGAGGCCACGCCTGTGCAATGAGGATCACTGATGCCTTCTCCTGCTTGATTCAAGAAATCACCCGTTGTCACAATTACCCAGGTGGGTCTGAGAAAGCAGGTTCCCTGGGAGAGATGCTCCTGAGACAACCACCAAGAAAGAGAATCTCTTGTCGCCTGATCCAGAAGTAATCGCGGGGACAGATCTGTGGAATCCCCGTTCCACTGCCTGAGCATGCATAACTGCAGAGGTCTGAGGTGGAAACGGGCAAACGGAATTATGTCCATGGCAGCTACCATCAGACCAATCACCTCCATACATTGAGCCACTGACGGCCGAGGAGAGGACTGAAGGGCCAGACAAGAGTCGAAAATCTTTGATTTTCTGACTTCTGTCAGAAAAATTTTCATTGATAGGGAATCTATTATGGTTCCCAAGAACACTACCCTTGTAGCTGGAATTAAGGAACTCTTTCCCAAATTCACCTTCCAACCGTGAGAACGCAGGAAGGATAACAACATCTCCGTGTGGGAGTTCGCTTGTTGAAAGGATGGAGCCTGAACCAGAATGTCGTCCAGATAAGGCACCACTGCAATGCCCGCAACCGGAGCACTGCCAACAGGGATCCCAGGACCTTTGAAAAAATTCTGGGAGCTGTGGCAAGGCCAAATGGAAGAGCCACAAACTGGAACTGATTGTCTAGAAATGTGAACCTCAGAAACTTGTGATGATCCCTGTGGATGGGAACATGCAGGTACGCCGCCTTTAAATCTACTGTCATCATGAATTAACCCTCTTGAACCAAGGGAAGAATGGAACGAATAGTTTCCATCTTGAAGGACGGGACTCTGAGGAACTTGTTTAGACTTTTGAGGTCTAAAATTGGTCTGAAGGTTCCCTCTTTTATGGGAACAACAAACAGATTGGAGTAAAATCCCTGACACTGTTCTTGCACTGGAACAGGAACTATCACTCCCAGTTCGAAAAGGTCCCGAACACAGTAAGAATGCCTCTCTCTTTTTATCTGGTCTACAGATAATCTTGAGAGCAGAAACCTGCCCCTGGGAGGAAAGGTCTTGAACTCTAGTTTGTATCCCAGGGACACGATGTTCACCGCCCAGGGATCCTGAACATCCTGTACCCAAGCCTGAGCGAAGAAGGAAAGTCTGCCCCCCACAAGATCCAGTCCCGGATCGGGGGCAGACCCTTCATGCAGACTTTGAGTCAGCAACTGGCTTCTTAGCTTGCTTCCCCTTGTTCCAAGACTGGTTGGTCCTCCAGGAAGGTTTGGACTGATCTTGCTTGGCAGAGGGAGAGGAAGGCTTACCTTTGAAGTTTTGAAAGGAACGAAAATTACCCTGACGTCCCTCCTTGATAGAGTCAGCAATAGGGAACATCTTCTTAAAAATAGGTGATGGAGAAAAAGGGATACCATTCCCTAGCAATAATCTCTGTAGCCCTATCAGGTACAGGGAAAACCTTTACCATGGAAGGTACATCAAAATACTTTTTTAGCTTGCTAGACTTCTTAGGATTGACTACGACCATAGAGTCGGAGTCGTAAAAAGGTAGCCAAAACCTCCTTAAGTAGCAAACGGAGGTGTTCTAGCTTAAACCTGAAGGATACAACTTCAGCATCAGAAGAAGGAATTACACTGTCTGAGTCTGAGATTTCACCCTCAGATGCTACCGAAGTATCTTCCTCCTCAGATTTCTGGGAGGGAACATTCGGAATAGCCACGACTGTGTCAGAAACCTTACTCACTGATTCTTTACATTTCCTCTTGCATTTTCCCTGCAGCAGAAAAGCAGACAGCGCATCAGATACCGCAGAAGACATGAGGATAGCGATGTCTTGCAACGTAACTCCAGGCGGAGCTTGAGAGGAAGCACACGGCACTGCATGTGTGGACGATAAAATTTAATACACTTGAGGAGAAAGCTACGGCATATCCTGAACATTGTCAGAAGACCCCTGAACAGCATCCGCCTTAGACAATGTTGGCTCAGAAAAAAGTATCCCTGTAATTTAAAGTTCTCTCAATACACGAGGAACAGAAAGGGATTGGTGGTTCCACGTTAGCATCAAAACATAAAGAACAAGTAACATTTTGCAGGGCCTCTTGGTCCATCTTTACTCACAATTGAACAAATTAGAATTAAATAAACTTATATTTTAAGTTGAAATTAACACACAAAAACCGTTACTGTCTCTTTAAATTTTAAAACGTAACTGTTTTATTTTTTGTGCAAGAGAATGAATAAACTGTCACAAACACTCCGGACAACCTCTACACCTCTGCTTAGCTTTGCTGAAGTGCCTACCTGCCTTGCTGAAGAAGTCCGGACTCAATGTAAAACGCAGTCCGGCAACCGTAGCACTTCTTACAAGGCTGTAATGACGCTGTCTCCCCTCCGGAACACAGGAAGTGAAGTGAAAAAGGCACGCAACAGAAACTTGCCTACTCAACTAGCCCCACCCATCGTGGGCGTATAAAAATTAACCTCCCAGTCGGCAAAATGTATCTCTGAAGTATTGCCACCGGGAGTAATTGAAACCACACAACACATTGAGCCTACAGTATATCTCCTCGTCCCCAGTGCCTGCAATTACTGCCCTTTTTAACATTATCCCCTAATTCGATAGGAGAATGTCTCTTGTGTCCCTTCAAATGATATTAAAGTGCCATATCTTTCCTGCATAGTCCCAGAAAAATAAAATCAGCACTTACCTCCATGAAATCTGCCAGGCAGCAAGGCAACTCACTAGGTTTGAGAGGCATGTTCCCTCACATGGACCTGTAGAAGAAAAACAAAGACTAAGTAAGCTTACTCAGGCTTTCAATGTTAGGGCAGCATTAACTACATAAGAGGCGTAGATCGGACGGACTTCCGTTTGGGACGGAGCAGGTGTTGCTGTTTGCATGTGCAGGGAAGATACTGCACGGATGTCAGCGTTCCCCTAACCGACAGCCTCGTGGCACAAGGAGGCATCCCTGAGCTGGAGGCACGGAGCTAATAGTACCTCACGGCACTAGTCCCATTAAAAAGTTGCAGTGAGCAGCTGGAGTAAAAGCTGGGCATCGGGTGATATACTATGATTTCTGTATATGGCATCCACTAAGAGAGTTACCCCCATTGCTAACTCTAAATAATCTAGTACCTTTTTGGTTTTTGGAGTACTTGCTTCTTTTTTATCCACACAACACCTCATAGAAACTGTAGTACTGGGTACATCTTGGTATATGTTAAGTAGTAACATCACAACAAAATTGCTGAGAGCAAGATTACAAGCTGGAACAGGGTTATTTTTATACAAAGCATTTGCTTGTAATCTCAGTACCGGGTACATCTTGGTATATGCTGAGCAGTAACATCATAAGGAAATTGCTGTGAGCAGATTTGAAAGGCTGGAATAGAGCTTCTATGGAGCATTAGCTGAATACTGGCTGTTTGACAATGAGATATTTGGGTAGACCCGCCTAGAAACCTTGGATCTGATATGCCCAAGTTATCTCATGTAACCAAATTGGATATCTCTCCTTTACACATTCACATAGCCCTGGTTTAAAATCTTACTAATCTGTACATTTTGGTATATGTTGGGCAGTAACTCTTTAAGAAAGTGATAGTAAGCAGACTGAAAAATCTGAATCATAAGGCAAAAGACCATGGGAATATAAGACAAATCCTGGTTAAAGGACTACGATACATAGGTGGGGATTCTCCTATAAGAGTTATTCCCTGGACTAGCTAGCAGCAACCTATCTCAGACCATTCCCCATTGTATCTGGAATATTTGTCACTTATAAGCAAATATAGCATCTATTACGAAATCTTAAATATTGGGTACATCTTGGTATATACTGAGTATTAATTCTATAAGTAAACAGTATCAAGCACTATAAGCAAATACAGTGTCTCTTAAGAAATCTTAAGAATTGGGTACATCTTGGTATATGTTGAGTAATAACCTTATAAGGAAACAGTAGTGAGCAAACTTAAAAGTCTGAAACTAAATAGAGCTTAGGAGTAAAATTTGAATCCTGGTCGGTTAACACATTTAGGGTCGCTAGAGCTTGGCATAAATTCCTTGTTAAATTCTGAACTGGGTATATTTTGGTGCAATCTGTGTAAAATTAAGCTGGGAGCAGAGTTAAAAATTGAAAAAGTCATATATATATATATATATATATATATATATATAGCAATAATTGTTGCATGAAAAATTCTAAGTTGTATGTCGATCTATCTGTCTGAATAGCTACTGCTGCTGATACAGAACTATAGATATGACAATTTGAGTTATATGGAAATTTGAAACTCTGTGGGTTAATTTAATTATTAGTAGATCCAACTTATTGCTGCATGTATAGGATCACAGATAAGACAACTTGAGTTATACAGAAACTGGTAAATTGATGGGTCAATTTAATTATATGACTAATTGTATATTTTCTTAAGAAGAACCATGTAAATTGCACAGGGGTCTTGGCTCAACAGAAGCCTTTCTTGCTGGGTCATCACTGCTAAACAAGTAAATATAAGAGGATCTGTATAGAGGGGATCTTAGACTTAAATTTTTCTATATGTAAAGAGCTAATTTACTTAAAGCTCCCTCTAAGGTAAAAGAAGTCACCATAAGACATATTGGAATTACATATCTTTTTTTCATACAAAAGTTTTAAGGTAGCAGACCCCAGAAGAATATCATAGCCCTTTGGCTGATTCTGTCCCTTAAAGTGAATGTCCAGTCACGTTCACCACTCTTCCTCATCTTGTTAATTACCTATCATTTTTTTATAATTTAAGACTAAAACCATAATCGAAGGATTTATAAACCTACTTCGCTTACTTTCTTCCTCCGCCCGCCATCTTGTCCCTCGTATCTAATTTGATTGACATTGCCCTTAACGAATTCTAGCTCATACCCCATGGCGTCCAGCCCCTTTTTGCACACGTAACGTGATCAAACTGCGCATGCGTTCCCTAACAAATCGTCATTGACAATCCATGCTCGTTCACATGTTCCGAACACCTAAAGCATGCGCAATGTATATCTACATGTCAACCGTGGTCCGCGATCCCCCAATAAAGTGTTTAACCCCTAAACCGCCGCTCAAGGAGCCCGCCGCTACCTAATAAAATTATTAACCCCTAAACCGCCGCCATCTAACTTAGCTACCCCGCCGCCATCTACCCCATCTACCCCGCCGACATCTACCCCATCTACCCTGCCGCCATCTACCGTGCCGCCATCTACCCCATCTACATCTACCCCATCTACCCCATCTACATCTACCCCATCTACCCCCCTGACATCTACCGTGCCGCCATCTACCCCATCTACCCCGCCGACATCTACCCCATCTACCCCGCCGACCATCTACCCCATCTACCCCACCGACATCTACCCAGCCGCCATCTATTTTAAAAATATTAACCCCTAATTTAATCCCCCTACACCGCCGCCAGCTATACTAACTATATTAACCCTAATTATATTAGGGTTAATATAGTTATTATATTATATATATATATATATATATATATATATATATATATATATATTAAGTATAATAACCCTATCTAACTCTAACATCCCTAACTAAACTCTTATTAAAATAAATATAATATTAATATTATTAATGAAAATATTCCTATTTAAATTGAAATACTTACCTATAAAATAAACCCTAAGATAGCTACAATATAATTAATAAATTACATTGTATCGATTTTAGGGTTTATATTTATTTTACAGGCAACTTTGTATTTATTTTAACTAGGTACAATAGCTATTAAATAGTTATTTACTATTTAATCGCTACCTAGTTAAAATAATTACCAATGTACCTGTAAAATAAATCCTAACCTAAGTTACAAATACACCTACACTATCAATAAATTAAATAAACTACAAATATGTAAACTAAAATACAATAAATTAAACTAAACTAAATTACAAAAAAAAACAAACACTAAATTACAAAAATTAAAAAAAATTACAAGATTTTTAAGCTAATTACACCTATTCTAAGCCCCCTAATAAAATAATAAAGCCCCCCAAAATAAAAAAATTTCCCTGCCCTATTCTAAATTAAAAAAGTTCAAAGCTCTTTTACCTTACCAGCCCTTAAAAGGGCTTTTTGCGGGGCATGCCCCAAAGAATTCAGCTCTTTTGCCTGTAAAGATAAACACAATACCACCCCCCAACATTACAACCCACATACCCCTATTCTAAACCCACCCAAACCCCCCTTAAATAAACCTAACACTACCCCCCTGAAGATCTCCCTACCTTGTATTCACCCAGCCGGGCAGAACTCTCCATCCGATCCGGGCGATGTCTTCAATCAAGCTGCAGAGAGTCTTCTTCCATTCGGTGATGTCTTCAAGCAAAGCGGCATCTTCAATCTTCTTTCTTCGCTCCTCCGCCGCGGAGCATCCATCCTGCACGAAGACTGAACGAGGAATGAGGTACCTTAAAATGACGTCATCCAAGATGGCGTCCGTCGAATTCCGATTGGCTGATAGGATTCTATCAGCCAATCGCAATTAAGGTAGAAAAATCTGATTGGCTGATTGAATCAGCCAATCAGATTCAAGTCAATCCGATTGGCTGATTGGTTCAGCCAATCGGATTGAACTTGAATCTGATTGGCTGATTCAATCAGCCAATCAGATTTTTCTACCTTAATTCCGATTGGCTGATAGAATCCTATCAGCCAATCGGAATTCGACGGACGCCATCTTGGATGACGTCATTTAAAGGTACCTCATTCGTCGTTCAGTCGTCGGCCGGGATGGATGCTCCGCGTCGGAGGAGCGAAGAATGAAGATTGAAGATGCCGCTTGATGGAAGATGCTGCCGGATGGAAGAAGACTTTGCTGCCGCTTGGATAAAGACATCGCTGGGATGAAGACTTCTTCTTTGCCGCTTGGATAAAGACATCGCCCGGATCGGATGAGGAGTTCAGCCCGGTTGGGTGAAGACAAGGTAGGGAGATCTTCAGGGGGGTAGTGTTAGGTTTATTTAAGGGGGGTTTGGGTGGGTTTAGAATAGGGGTATGTGGGTGGTGGGTTGTAATGTTGGGGGGTGGTATTGTGTTTATCTTTACAGGCAAAAGAGCAGTTTTCTTTGGGGCATGCCCTGCAAAAAGCCCTTTTAAGGGCTGGTAAGGTAAAAGAGCTTTGAACTTTTTTAATTTAGAATAGGGCAGGGAATTTTTTTTATTTTGGGGGGCTTTATTATTTTATTAGGGGGCTTAGAATAGGTGTAATTAGCTTAAGAATCTTGTAATATTTTTTATTATTTTTTGTAAATTAGTGTTGTTTTTTTTTGTAATTTATTTTAGATTATTTTATTGTATTTTAGTTTAGATATTTATAGTTTATTTAATTTATTGATAGTGTAGGTGTATTTGTAACTTAGTTTAGGATTTATTTTACTGGTAAATTGGTAATTATTTTAACTAGGTAGCTATTAAATAGTTATTAACTATTTAATAGCTATTGTACCTAGTTAAAATAAATACCAAGTTACCTGTAAAATAAATATAAACCCTAAAATAGCTACAATGTAATTATTAATTACATTGTAGCTATCTTAGGGTTTATTTTATAGGTAAGTATTTAGATTTAAATAGGAATATTTTCATTAATAATATTTATATTATATTTATTTTAATAAGAGTTTAGTTAGGGATGTTAGAGTTAGATAGGGTTATTATACTTAATATTTAGATAATATAATAACGATATTAACTATATTAACCCTAATATAATTAGGGTTAATATAGTTAATATATATAATATAATAACTATATTAACCCTAATATAATTAGGGTTAATATAGTTAATATAGCTGGCGGCGGTGTAGGGGGATTAAATTAGGGGTTAATACATTTATTATAGGTAGGGCCGGTTAGGGGGATTAGATTAGGGGGTAATACATTTATTATAGGTAGGGCCGGTGTAGGGGGATTTAGATTAGATGCAAAAGAGCAGTTTACTTTGTGACATGCCCCGCAAAAAGCCCTTTTAAGGGCTGGCAATAGAGCAGTTTACTTTGGGGTAATGCCACGCAAAAAGCCCTTTTCAGGGCTATTTGTAGGGTTAGACTTGGGTTTAGTGGTAGGGATAGTTTAGTATTTTAGGGGTTAAATAATTTAATATAGGTGGCGGCGTGGTAGGGGGATTAGATTAGGGGTTAATTAATTTAATATAGGTGGCGGCGGGGTAGGGGGATTAAATTAGGGGTTAATAATTTTAAAATAGATGGCGGCGGGGTAGGAGCTCACATTAGGGGGTAGGTAAGGTAGATGGCGGCGGTGTAAGGGGCTCACTTTAGTGGGTAGGTAAGGTAGATGTCGGCGGTGTAAGGGACTCACTTTAGTGGGTAGGTAAGGTACATGTCGGCGGTGTAAGGGGCTCAATTTAGGGGGTAGTTTAATATTGTTGGCGACGGTGTAGGGGGATCACATTAGGGGGTAGTTAATGTGGATGGCAGCGGGGTCCGGGAGCGGCGGTTTAGGGGTTAAATACTTTATTAGGGATTGCGGCGGGGGATCGCGGTTGACAGGTAGATAGACATTGCGCATGCGTTAGGTGTTAGGTTTATTTTGTAGCTAGTTTAGGGAGTTACGAGGCTCCAATAGACAGCGTAAGGCTTACTACGGCTGCTTTTTGTGGCGAGGTGAAAATGGAGTAAGATTTCTCCATTTTCGCTACGTAAGTCCTTACGCTGTATATTGGATACCAAACTGCGCTGGTTTGGTATACCTGCCTATGGCCCAAAAAACTACGGGCGACGGCAGAAATATACGAGCGTAACTTCTAGGTTACGCTCGTATATAGGATACCAAACCAGCGCAAATTGCAGCGTCACCGGCATTGAATACTATCATTGATAGCTAGTCATTGAATGCAACGATTGACGCCTGCGCTTTAGGCATAACATTTTTTGTGTCACGCAGGCGCAAATCGATTGTATGTGGAATGGTGCGCATACGCAATTGGTCCGGCAATCAGGAACGCGCATTTGAAGTAATAAAGGCATTATCCGGAAATACATGGAGGGCGGAGCTAGGAACGGCCGGGAATGTAAATATAAAGTGTATTTATAACTGTAATATATATAAAAAAATTTTTTTAAAAAGTTGCGACCATACTATATATTAGATGAGGAATAGAATACAGGCTGCAAAAACCAAAAACTTTACATTCACTTTAAAGGGCCAGTAACCAACTAGTTAGTAGAAAAGAAAGGATATTAACGTACAAGGGCCAACTTTTAGGTTGTGAAGCTATTTAGGGCTCTTAAAGCACTAAAATCACTATTCACTTTTTTTTTTTCTCTCACTTTTATTTTTATATATATATATAATTTTGTGTGTTCACGGCTAAGTAAGCCCCTAATGTAGATTTAGTTAGTGGATTTGTCACTTATTAAACTCTATAAGATTTATTAGGTAGTTGACATCTAGCAGCTACCACACAAGTATAAGCGTATGGATACATTTTTGTCACAGGTGAAAACACATTCACCCGTAATGCCGGCCAAAGTTAAGGATAGGAAACCTAAAAGTGTTGATCTTAGCATTGAATCTCCTTCTGAAATTCAGCCTTAGATCACATATTCCTCGCACCTTATGTCTCAGCTCTCTGCTTTTTTCACTCCCCAATCGGATGCAATTAAGAAAGAGCTGGGCTCTATCACCTCTGAAGTAGCCACACTCTCCAGCGAAATCAGGCAGTTTGCGATAAGGGTGACAGAAGCAGTGAGCAGAATTTCGGAATTGGAGGATCAGGTTAGCACCTAGAATAATTTAATTCAGAAACAGGGAAAGTATATCCAGTCGATTAATACTAGACTCAAAGACCTTCCAGAAAATATGAATTATTCAGATCTAATTAAATTCACCTCACTAACACTACCACAAGCTCTTGGCATACCTGAGGAAAACCTTCCGTTAAAAATAGAGAGAGCTCATAGGGTGGGTAATATAAGATCTAAACCGGAGGATACTAGGTATAACAGAACTCTTATATTTAGAGTCCTGAATTATCAAGATAAGATAGAACTGTTTAAACATTATAGGGAACTTGGTACACTAACTGTAAATAATCACTAACTGTAAATAATCATAAATTGCTGATGTTCCAAGATTTCTCTAGCGAAACCCGAATAAAGAGGAAAAATATGTCCCTCTATTTCTCTAAATTTACTGAAAAAGGCTGTAAAGTTAGAATGTTATACCCAGCTAAACTATGGGTGGACGTTAAAGGGACACTGTAACCAAAAATTTTCTTTCGTGATTCAGATTGAGCATGAAATTTTAAGCAACTTTCTAATTTACTCCTATTATCAAATTCTAATTTACTCCTATTATCAAATCATTCTCTTGGTATCTTTATTTGAAATGCAAGAATGTAAGTTTAGATGCCGGCCCATTTTTGGTGAACAACCTGGGTTGTCCTTGCTGATTGGTGGATAAATTCATCCACCAATAAAAAAGTGCTGTCCAGAGTACTGAAACAAAAAAAAAAAAGCTTAGATGCCTTCTTTTTCAAATAATGATAGCAAGAGAATGAAGAAAAATTGATAATAGGAGTAAATTAGAAAGTTGCTTAAAATTGCATGCTCTTTCTGAATTACAAAAGAAAAAATGTGGGTTCAGTGTCCCTTTAAGGAAAAAATTACATTTTAAACAATGTCCAAGAAGCACAGGAATTGCTAGCAGCTATCTAAATTATTTTATTTAAAGGGACACTGAACCCAAATTTTTTCTTTTGTGATTCAGATAGAACATGACATTTTATGCAACTTTCTAATTTACTCCTATTATCACATTTTCTTCATTCTCTTGGTATCTTTATTTGAAATGCAAGAATGTAAGTTTAGATGCCGGACCATTTTTTGGTGAACAACCTGGGTTGTGCTTGCTGATTTGTGGATAAATTCATCCACCAATAAAAAAGTGCTGTCCAGAGCCTGAACCAAAAAAAAGCTTAGATGCCTTCTTTTTTAAAATAAAGATAGCAAGAGAACGAAGAAAAATTGATAATAGGAGTAAATTAGAAAGTTGCTTAAAATTGCATGCTCTATCTGAATCGCAAAAGAAAAAAAAATGTGTTAAGTGTTCCTTTAAGGTCATCCTTATGGAAAATTGGAAAATAAGGTTAATAAAATTTGTATATTCTTTTTCTTTTTTCTCTTTTCTTTTTTTGCTTACTTGAGTGACCAAAGGCCAGATAACAGAGGATACTCGCTCTGTAGGGGTATGTTAGGAGTTCTGTTTTTTTTTTTTTTTCCTCCATCTCTCTATGCATCATATAAGTATAGAGAGTTTCTTTAAATGGGCACACATCTGAACATCCTGTCATGGAATGTCGGGGGAATTTCTTCCCAAATAAAACATAAGCAAATAATAGCATTGCTGGGTAAAGATTCCTCCTGACATCGCCATGATTCAGGAAACACATCTTAAGGAGAGTGAATTAAGTAAGTTAAAAACTCGGTGGGTAGGGGAAGTATTGACCACACCCTCAATTAAAAGGAGCTGTGGCGTTGCAATTTTAATACATACAAAATTAGACTATCAAGTTTTAAAAGCGGAGCGGGATCCGAATAGTAGATACATATTTGTCCACTTAAATATTGGTGGCACACAATATATGATAGGTAATATATACGGGCCAAATGTGTTTTCTCCACAGTTTTGGGATATAATTAAAAGTAAGCTATACGCAGATCCATGTTTAATCCCATACATGCCTAAAGAGAATACATACGGGTATTTAATGATTTGGTCACTAGAGACTTTAATAAAGCATTTGATAAAAAAGCTGGACATTTTGTACATACATTTAATGATAATGTAACAGTCCAAGAGAGACATGCACTAAAAGAATTGATGAAAGACACTAGTGTGGTGATTAGGCAGGCAGAAAAGGGGGGGGGGGGGTTGTTATTCAAAATCGACAGGATTATATAAAAGAGGCTGAAAAATTACTTAATGATGAATTCACTTATTGTAAACTACAAAAAGACTCCACTGTAGAGTTTAATAAAATACTTAGGAATATCCTAGTGAAAGCAAAAGACATGGAAATTTTGAATAATGACGAATTCGGATATATATATATAATCCTTGTCCGAAGATCCCCACATTCTATCACCTCCCAAAAGTCCATAAGGACCCAATTAAACCCCCGAGGAGGCCAATCATATCCGGCACTGATTCCGTCAGTAGCAACTTGTCTGTATACATAGCTTGGTATCTTCAACCAATGGTTAAAACGATTAGGTCTTATATTAAAGATACATCTGACATCATTCAGAAATTAGAGGGTATGGATTGGAAACCAAACCTTTTATGGATCACGTGTGATGTTTCCGCCCTCTACACGAATATCCCACATGATTTGGGTGTGGATGCCTTTAGGGATATATGTAGTGGGTGGAACATCCCGGATCCCCATGTAGAGTTCTTGGTAGAAGCTATTTATTATGTACTTCAGTATAACTATTTTCAGTTTGAAGGAAAAAGAAAATTTATGCTTACCTGATAAATGTATTTCTTTTTTAACACGATGAGTCCACGGATCATCTTAATTATTAATGGGATATTCACCTTCTGATCAGCAGGAGGAGGCAAAGAGCACCACAGCAGAGCTGTTAAATAGCTCCTCCCTTCCCTCCCACCCTTCGACCGAAGTTAAGGAAAGAAAGGAAAAGCCAAGGTGCAGAGGTGTCTGAAGTTTACAATAACCCAAAACATGTCTTAAAGAACAGGGCGGGCCGTGTACTCATCGTGTCAAAAAAGAATTACATTTATCAGGTAAGCATAAATTTTCTTTTCTTTTTTATGACATGATGAGTCCACGGATCATCTTAATTACTAATGGGATTTAATACCCAAGCTAGAGTACACAGATGATACGGGAGGGACAAGACAGGGAACCTAAACGGAAGGCACCACTGCTTGAAGAACCTTTCTCCCAAAAGCGGCCTCAGCCGAGGCAAAAGTGTCAAATTTGTAGAACTTTGAAAAAGTGTGAAGAGAGGACCAAGTTGCAGCCTTGCAAATCTGTTCCACAGAAGCTTCATTTTTGAATGTCCATGAGGAAACAACAGCCCTTGTGGAATAAGCCGTAACTCTCTCAGGAGGCTGCTGTCCAGCAGTCTTATATGCAAAACTTATAAAACTCTTCAGCCAAAAAGAAAGAGAAGCAGCTGTAGCTTTCTGTCCCTTACGTTTTCCTGAGAAAATCACAAACAAAAAAGAAGACTGACGAAAGTCCTTAGTCGCCTGCAGGTAAAACTTTAAAGTACGGACCACGTCGGGGCGTGTCCAAGCATCAGACATGGCTGGCAGCAAATATTTGAGCTCCGTTTCCTAATAAGTTAATCCATAACATATCAGAGGATAAACTCTCCATCTGTCTTGAGAGAATACAATTTACGATTCAGAACCTACCGACGGATCGTTAGATACCATTTTCACTCAGATTGGAATGTTTAGGAGCACGCTGCAAGCCGGATCAAATTCTCTCTAACACTCCCCGGCTTGTCCAGGTAAGCAGTTGCAAGTTTCACTATACTATTTTACCCCACTAACGCTGCAGCTGCGGGGTAGAATTATAACTATACGCACATCCTAAAGTGAACACATACTGATTTGCTCCCTGGAGCACTAACCAAGAATTGTGGGACAACGCACCTACCTATCCTAGTAGTCAAAATGGAGGCTGTAATTATGTGCATGCTACAGGACCTAGGTGCTCAGCTAGACACACACTTCCGCAACCTCCAAGAAACCCTCAAACAAGAATGGAGTGCATTGAGAGAAGCGTGTAACTCCCCGCAAAGACAATCTATGTCTGCAACAGATCGCATCACACCTGGCCCTGCATGCCATAATCAAGAGCTTACAGTATCACTTACTGGTGACCCAGCGATTGAAGAGGACTCCTTGATGTATGCCCCAGAAGGGAATATTAACCCAGTACAGATCGAGTTAGAGTTAGCAGAAGACACAGTTACACCGGGTGTAACTGCTGAGCAAACGGCCAATCTCAGGAAGACAACTACCTTCTCGCTACAAACAGAAACCATGTGGGAAACGCATTCAGGACAGCGTCTAGCGACTTTCTTCAGATCCATGGGCTCCTTGCTAGCTCCTGAAGCACTTTCAAAACCCATGTCTTTGCGGGAACGTTACTTTGAGAGGTCTCAACCCTGGACTACCACTATCACTAGAAACCCTATGAGTAACTCCAAATCTCCACAAAGACAGGCCCATACACATGATTTTTATTGTACTTGGGGGACTCAATCATACTGTTCTACATACCCACACCACAGCTCTTTTTACGCTTCAAAGGCTGGAATAGGGTAGTGAACTCGCAAGTATTATTGTTCTGCAGAACATGCCATTCATCACATTATGATACTTGAGTACTTATGCTTTTGTTTTGCTTTCCGTCTCTGCTCCTCCATTTTGTTTTCATATTATCTGAATCCCTGCTGAGCTACTAATGTGACATTTATTTATATTTATACACCTCATACTGACCTATTAACTATGCCACACTCTCAGATCTAACGCTAACACATATGTTCCACAGTCTATCTATGCCTATTTAGATTGAGCATCCCTTAATGATGGGTATTTAAGCTATCACTACAGAATGACAGTGGATTTTGCTCCTGTTATCAAGACTTATGAACTTTGAATTTACTCCAAGCTAGACACTCATACAAATTTGAGCCCAAAGCCTCATCACTTTATCTCCCAAAATGATTTTATGTGTCTTAAATATTGTTACTGTCTGAAGTAGTTTATCACTTGGTGCACTATAATCCTCAATGCAAATAATTAAGATCCAGATACATGGGTACTTACAGATTAACTTTGTATGATTTAGAATATTCCACATATATTCTATAGAGCCATGGTATTTTGATGTAGTACAGGAATCTATGATCACCTCCTCTACTTAGGGAATATGGCTTAGCGTACAGATAACAAACCCTTGTGGTACACTTGTGGGGGTTGGAATTTGGAGAAACTTCATTTTAGCCCTAATGTATAATTTTAGTGATGTGGGAACCTTGAAATAATCCTGTTTAAGAATACTACTAAGAGCAATACATTATGATAACGGTTTTGGATACCAAGCAATTTACAGGGCAGTTAAATATGTTTTACTTTTCAGTCTTTAAGATGTTATTTGGGTGAATAATTTACTCCTGCAGCCATGGCCCGCACTATTAAAAAGCCTATGGGTTATATCCATTTATCAGGAACTCCTACTCAGAATATTCTATCCGTTTGCTATCCTTCATCCATCTACTTCAAATATATAGCTGTGGGGGGGAGGAGCCTGGAGTGCTCGAGAATGGCTGCATAATCTTGCTGCTCTGGTCCTGATTATGCTACCAATAACTATATTTACTACCTATCTACGAGCTGGACCCTGAGAAACTTCTTCAATAAACCCTAGACTTGTATCTAACAGTTGGCGAAAGTCTAATTTACCCTTGGGTGTTACTCCTCTGAATCGGGACCGGAGCCGCATCTTGTGCCTACATAAGTGGTGGCCATTTTCACAACCGCGTGGCTGCAGCAATTTTTTTTAAATTTAACCGGGCTCCCAATGTACGTTGAGGATTGTTACCAACTTTTTGACCCCCCGGCGGGTACCCTTTGTGGGCCTGTCGTTAGGAAGCAGTGCTACCTCACGAGTCACTGCAATACTATCATTATAACTTTACCAAGACACAGCATATACCTACTACACAAGACATTGCAATTACTTCTGTCACCGGGACGCAGCTTGTGCTCAGGGAAACACAATCTATTCCAACTCTATCTAGCTGTCGCTGTATAATACCTACTATGGAGATCCCTTTAAACTTTTGGGAGGACCTGCGTAATTTACTGGCTACTCATCATGTCACCTTGGAGAACAAACTTCACGCTGCATTTGGGAGCAGTAGCGCTGGCTTTCCTTGTGAACTCACCCAAATTGAGACTTCCCAGATGGAGGGTGGGGATGCCGGCACTTTGGGGCCCCGGTGTCGGCGTCCCACCTCCAGCGTGTCAGCCGGAGTTGAAGAGCCTAGTGCTGAGAAGATTCCGGTGCGACAGAACACAGCACCGGCGAGGAGCACAGTTAATGGGATGACAAGCTCCACTACTTTGCCTCAGAATTTCCCCACAGCAATGAAAGTGTTCCGAGTAGTGGGGCCGATGAGGCAGGAAGAAATAAGGGGCGCTCTGCAAAAGCCTCCAACTCAATATTCAGCCTGTAGCTGGTTAAATCTAGCGGTGTATACTACTTACCCCTTTACAGCCATGATGGAGTTTTCTGGATCTCTGCGGTCCCCAGTCTGGTCTCTACCGGCTCTGATGCGGCTGTATTTAGGTCTTCTCACTTCTTGGGACACGGGAGGGCCTGCTTTCTCGAGGCTGTTAGGAGGCAATCTGACCGCTGCCATTCATGTCAACTCTGTTTGTTAGCTGGTGTGAGAACCCTCTGATGACACACAATAGTACAGCTTGGAGGTCCTAGCTTCGGGACTATGTTCTCCTTTAATCCAGTCAGCATCTTAAGTAGTGACACTTGCTAACTATACAAGAACTGATGCCTGCCCACAAGTAAGACTCTGAACCTATCTTACTCATAAGGGACCTATGAGAATCTATATGTGCATAGAATAAGCATTTAATGTCCTTAAATTTTAAGTCATAGATCCCAGTTATTTTACCTTTATTGCACTCCACTTTGGTATTTAGTCTCTGATCAAGTAGTCTGCCTATGAAGAAGGTAGTTCTTTCATTGATTGCACCTGTTTAGATAAAGTTCTAGTTTATGCCATAGCGAGGAGCTCCTTTATAGAATATATTGCCTGCACATATCAAGCTCTGAACAGTTCATTATTTCACTTTATTTTCCCAACCATTCTCAGGGCCTAATATATACAACGAATCCCATGAATACTCCCAAGAGCTTAGCACAAATCATCCCTGACCGTGACTTCCTGCATAGAACCCTCAGTCACTTATTATTACTGCTACACAAGTTAACTGCGGTTCTTTATTGTCACAGTTTGCTCATCTAAACTTACCTTTAGCTGTAACATTATGCCATGTGTACATAAACTGATGCCTGTTAACATGTAAGAATCTTAGTCCAGGATGTATGTAAGGGACGTTTGAAAGTGTGTTGGTGCTTGGATTAAGCATTTTTTATTTTTACCTCTAGATAATAATATAGATATCTCTGTTACATTGCTTTTATTGCACCAGATATCAATGCTTTGTTTTTTGTATTGGGCTCTTACCAGGTATCGCACTAAAGCGCAGGAGTCTGGTTTAGCAAATGATTGCACTTGGTCAGATTGAAATTGGCTCATGTTATAGTGATGAGCTCCCATGTGGGGTTTATTGCTTTTATGTATCAAGCTCTATAAAATCTATTGCACCACTTTATCCCCATACAACATTTCAGGACATAACATATACAATAAATGAATAGTGCTAGGAGCTTAGTACAAGCAATCCCTGTCTTCGTCCTCATGCTCATTGCATCCCTTTACTTTTTTTTTTTTTTAGATTATGCTTAGCTCCAAACCCTGTATGCTGTGTGGATTGCCCTCTTGGCGTTATAGCCTCTCTTAAACTATCTAGCATACCTTTTCTTTTTATATATGGATATAGCTTATGGGACAGGCTGGACCTGCTCCAGCAGCAGTGGTCAGAGTAATATAGTAATTGTGCTCCTTATGGTATGCAAGAAGGTACATTAGTGTCATGGTACGGCCTGGAGCATAGTTAAACTTTCTATATCTGGGGCTTTGCCAGATTGAGTTGGGGGTTCAGAACATGATTTTGTAATGTATTTTACTGGACATGTAAACTGTAGCTAGTTTTCCACCTGTATTACCCAGTAAATCAGAATCACTTATCCTGAGCTTCAGTGGGGGGATAAATATACCACATGTTAAGTTCTATAACAGTAAAGTAAAGCTAGCCGCAATTAATGCTTGAACAACTTCATTAGGTAATTTAGCCTTTCAGATCCTTACCTTATTACCCTGGCCCTCCCTTCCCTTTCTTCTGATACTATCTTAGAGATCTCCTGACTAGCAGTTAAGTTTCTTGTTGACATAATCTCTGTCCCCACCAATTTATTGTTAAACAGCAAGTGTTTATACCATGTTTCCTGTGTCTCCTTCACAGTTTCCAGTTGTAGCTTTATCTTAAAAATGAGGTTCTTGTCTGGAAATCCAAAAGTGGTTTCCATTGCTAGCAATTGTCTTCCATATATTCTTATATCCACAGGTATATAGAAGGATTTTCTTTCAGGTGCTTATTCATCAATATATTTTCTATTTCTTACAAAGGAGTTATTACAGATGCCTATTCCTTAGTCTTACAAACTTATTGTAAAGCTTATTATATACCATATCAACCTGCATATACTATGTATAGTTCCTGTTATTGTAAATGGACAAAAGTCTTTAGTTGTATTTGTCTAAAATCTCAATAAAAAATTATTTAAAAAAAAAAAAAGTATGGACCACGTCCAAATAGTGCAGAAGTCGTTCTTTCTGAGAAGAAGGATTAGAACACAAAGAAGGAACAACAATCTCCTGATTAATGTTCCAATCAGAAACAACCTTAGGAAGAAATCCTAATCTAGTACGTAAAACTACCTTATCTGAATGGAAAATAAGGAAAAGAGACTCATACTGCAATGGCGAGAGTTCGATACTCTACGAGCAGAAGAAATAGCAACAAGAAATAAAACTTTCCAAGATTAAAACTTAATATCTAAGGAATGCATAGGCTTAAATTAAGCCTGTTGAAGAACATTGAGAACTAAATTCAGACTCCATGGAGGAGTAACTGGTTTAAACACAGGCCTGATCCTAACCAAGGCCTGACAAAATGATTGAACATCTGGAACATCTGCAAGACGTTTGAGTAACAAAATAGATAGGGTAGAGATCTGACCCTTTAGGGAACTAGCCGATAAACCTTTCTCCAAACCCTCTTGGAGAAAAGACAAAAATCTATGAATCCCCACTCTACTCCATGAGTAGCCCTTGGATTCACACTCATAGAAATATTTATGCCATATCTTATGGTAAATCCTTCTAGACACAAGCTTACGAGCCTGAATCATGGTCTCTATAACCGAGTCTGAAAAACCCTGCTTGAATAAAATTAAGCGTTCAATCTCCAAGTAGTCAGCTTCAGAGAAACTAAATTTGAATGAAAGAAGGGCCTTTGAATTAGAAGGTCCTTCCTCAACGGAAGTCTCCACGGTGGCAGAGATGACATGTCCACCAGATCTGCATACCAAATCCTGCGAGGCCAAGTCGGTGCAATGAGGATCACCGACGCCTTCTCCTGCATGATTCGAGCAATGACCCAAGGAAGAAAAGCAAACGGAGGAAAAAGGTATGCTAGACTGAAAGTCCAAAGTACCGCCAGGGCGTCTAACAGTACCACCTGAGGGTCCCTGGACCTCGACCCGTACCTCGGAAGATTGGCCTTCTGCCGAGATGTCATGAGATCCAATTCCTGCTGACCTCATTTGAGAATCAAGCTGAAAAACACTTCCGGATGGAGTACCCTCTCCCCCGGCTGAAAGGTCTGCCTGTTCATGAAGTCCGCCTCCCAGAGTCCACCCCTGGGATGTGGATTGACAACAGACAGCGAGAATGGGCCTCTGCCCACTGAATTATTTTGGATACCTCTGTTATCGCTAAGGAACTCCTTGTTCCTCCCTGATGAATTGAAGATATGTGTCCTACTGGAACCAGATAAACTGGACTGAGACTAACTGAGGCCAGGCCAGAATAGCATTGAAGATCTCTCTCAGGTCTAGAATAATTATAGGAAGACCAGACTCTGACTGAGTTTAAAAATCCCTGAGCCTTTAGGGGGCCATAGACTGCTCCCCATCCTAGAAGGTTGGTGTCTGTTGTCACAGACACCCAAGATGGTCTGCGAAAGCAGGTTCCCTGGAAAAGATCATCCAGAGAAAACCACCCTTAAAAAATCCCTTGTCTCCTGCTCCAGTAATTTTCGAGGAGACAAATCCATATAATCTCCGTTCCATAGCCTGAGCATGATAACCTGCCTAGGTCTGAGAAGGAACTGAGCAAACGGGATGATGTCCAATGCCGCTACCATCAGCCCGATATCTCCATGCACTAAGCAACTAATGGCTGAGGAGAAGACTGAAGAAATAGACAAGAATCAATCATCTTTAATTTCCTGACTTTTGTCAGGAAAAAACTTCATTTATAGGGAATCTATTATGGTTCCCAAGAAGGTTACCTTAGTCCATGTGACTAAGTAACTTCTTACTAAATTTACCTTCCTCCTTGATATCACAGAAGGGATAACAACATTTCCATATGGAATCTTGCTTGAAAAGATTGCGCCTGGACTAGGCTGTCTTCCAGAAAGGGCGCCCCAGCAATGCCCTGTAACCGAGAACCGCCAACATCAAACCCAGACTCCCATTAGAAAATTGTGGGAGCTGTGGCAACGCCGAAGGGCAAAGCCACAATTGGGAGTGTTTGCCTGAGAATGTGAAAATGCAAGAACGCGTCCGTTAAATCCGCCTTCATAAAATGACCCTCCTGGATCAAAAGGAAAATGGAACAAATAGTTTCCACCTTGAAGGACGGTACAGTTAGGAATTTGATTAGAATCTTGACATCTAAAATTTGATTAGATTCTAGAGATCTAAAATATTATTGAAGGTTCCCTCTTTTTTGGGAACCACTGCCAGATTAGAATAAAATTCCAAACTCCGTTCCTGAATCGGAGCAGGAACTCACCTTTTTCCCAGGTCGGAGAGGTCTCCTACCCAGTGTAAGGCCACCTTGACTCTTATCTGGCTCCAAACTTTCTTGAAAGTCAAAACCTCCCTCCTGCTCAGAGGAAGAAGTAGAAGGATTCCCTTGAAATCTTGAAAGGTACGAAAAATTAATCTTAACCATAATGTGTGCCAATATGGTAAGCCTGAAATCTTAGCTTCCCGCTAAATACTTGAAGGGAAGCATCTGTTAGAAAGGAGATGACCGACTTAAAGGCCTTTATTTTATCCTGGATGTCTTCGAAGGGAGTGTCTGTTCGAATGGAACCAGACAACGTATGAACCAGTATGCTGCCGCATAAGTGACAGTAGCAATACAAGTCATAGGTTGCCATTATTGAGCAACCCCTCTAACCTCTTATCCCTAGGATCCTTAAAGGAACAACTATCCTCTATGGGAATAGTAGGACTCCCGGCTAGCGTGGAAATTGTCCCTTCCAACTTGGGTACTGTTTGACGGAACTCCTTAAAAGAGTCCGCTATGGGTAAAAACAAAGGAAATGGAGAAAAAAAGGGATACCTTCTCTCCCATTCCTTAGCAATTATCTTGGTACAACCTAATATTGACAACCACCATGGTATCGTTGTCGTCCTGAGTAGCTAAGAACCTCCTTAAGTAACAGACGGAGGTGTTCTAGCTTAAAGCTCAAAGATACAACTTCAGTATCAGCAGGAGGAATTATACTGTCAGAAACTGAGATTTTATCCTCAGATGCTACCGAAGTATCCTCTTCTTCACGTCTGGGAGGGGATCTCTGAGATAGTAACAACCGTGACAGGAACCTCGCTCACTGAATGTTTATTTTTCCTCTTGCGCTCTCCCTGCAGCATGGGAAAAGCCGACAACACACTAGAAACCGTCTAGTAAAAAAGGGAAGCAATGTCTTGCAAGGTAACTCCAGGAGGAGCCGTGGAGGAAGCGCCGGGCACTGGTTGAATGGACGCTAAGTTTTTAGGACACTTTAGGAGAAGGCTGCAGAATGTATAGAACATTGTCATAATGCATCTTATCTTTTAACAGCATCTGAGACAATGTTGGCTCTGAAAAAGATGTTTATCACTGACCTGTAAAATCCTCTTCCATACACGAGGAATAGAAAAGTAATTATTATCGCAGCATAAAGAATATGTAATATCTATATAAATTGAATATCCTAACTAGAGTTACTGTGCCTTTAAATGTTAAGAGCAACATCCTAACTCTGCTTAATATCTATTTTATTAACATCCAAAAAGTTAATTCACATGTTCAGGGGCCTCCTGGGCCGCTGTATTCACAGCTAGATCAACAAATTTTTTTTGGTGTTACTGCGTCTTTAAAAGTTAAAATAAACTTATTTATTTTTGTGCAACGCGAAATGTATTGACAAATTGAGCTTCAAACATCCCCAAACCTCAGCTAAGTCCTGCTGAGGTATTGTTTGCCACCGGATGAGAGACCAACTATTCAGAGAAACTAACATAATACCCATCTGTTTCCTTAATAAGGTTTTAAAAAAAACGGAATATGTCACGCAGCAGAGGAGACCAACCATCGCTCCGTATCGGATAAGGGTTATGAACACAGCGTGCCAGAATGCTGCGTAGATTAGCTCCGCCCATCGTGGGCATATCTAAAAAAATTAATTCTTGCCGGTGATTTTAACATGACACTATGTCTTAAGTTAGAAAGATCCTCAACTAAAGAGAATGTTAAGAACGAAAAAATAGCCCGGTATTTTACAAAATTCTGTACGGCCTTAAAACTTAATGATATCTGGAGAATTAAAAATCCAGATAGTTGCGAATATACATGTCTGTCAAAGACCTATCGGTCATTCTCCAGATTTGATTATATTCTTGTTTCTGAGCAGCTTATTTTATTAGACTCAGAACCTAAAATTCATGATATATTGGTCTCGGATCATTCAAAAATTTCCATAAAATGTCAACTAAAATCTGAAAATAGCGCTAATAATTTTTTTCCATGTTTCCACGTTTTATGTTAGAGAATACTAAATTTAAGACTTGGTTGTCCAATCAATGGAAAAATTTTCATTACAATAACAGAAGGTATTATGATAAAATTGAAGTATACTGGGAAACGGCAAAAGCGGTTTTGAGAGGAAAAATAAAAGCATATATGTGTAACTGGGAATAAAACGTCAAACTAGGGAATTACAGCTATCTAATCAGCTCAGGAATGCATTATCACGATACAGATTGGAAAACTCTAAGTTTAACTGGGATAAATACTGCTATGCCAGAACCGAAAGGGAGTTATTTTTAAAGCAAAAGTGCTTAGAGGAAGATAAGAAAATTAATAATCGATATAAAGGGTATATTGGTTGTTCAGCTAAATATTTAGCAAAAATAACTAAGAATAGGAAGATTAAAAATTATATATCAGCAATTAAGCAAGGGGGCTATAGATATACTGATAACGAAAATATTAGGGAGGCATTCTTTAAATTTTATCAAAATTTGTATAAAGAAGTCTTTGAAGATCAATCTAATAGAATACATTTCTGATCCAACATTTCCCCTCCCAAGGTTACAGAAGAGGATCTTGAGTTAAAGGGACAGTCAAGTCCAAAAAAAACTTTGATGATTTAAATAGGACATGTCATTTTAAACAACTTTCCAATTTACTTTTATCACCAATTTTGCTTTGTTCTCTTGGTATTCTTAGTTGAAAGCTAAAATTAGGAGGTTCATATGCTAATGTCTTAGACCTTGAAGACTGCCTCTAATCTGAATGCATTTTGACCACTAAAGCACATTAGTTTGTGTGTTTTATATAGATAACATTGATCTCACGCACCTGAAGTGACCTAGGAGTTAGCACTGACTGGCTAAAATACAAGTCTGTCAAAAGAACTTAAATAAGGGGGCAGTCAGCAGAAGCTTAGATATAAGGTAATCACAGAGGTATAACGTGTATTATTATAACTGTGTTGGTAATGCAAAACTGGGGAATGGGTAATAAAGGGATTATCTTTCTTTTTAAACAACAAAAATTCTGGTGTTGACTGTCCCTTTAATCAATAAACCATTCTCAGTAGATGAGATATGTGAGGCTATCGGTGAATCCAAACTGAATAAGGCAGCGGCTCAGATTGGCTACCCGCAGAGTTTTATAAATTCTTGGTAGAAGATATTAAATATATGCTCACCAAACTCTTTAATGTGTATTATATTACTAACTAGTCCTAAAGTGTACACAGGCCATTTTTTGCAGTACAGCAGTACAGTGGTTCCACCCCTTGCTCTCTCTCTATCCCCCCTCTCTTTTTCTCCCCTCCCTTTTGCTCTCTCTCTCTCCCCCCTCTCTTTTACTCTCTCTCCCCCTCTCTTTTGCTCTCTCTCTCCCCCCCTCTCTTTTGCTCTCTCTCTCCCACCTCTCTTTTGCTCTCTCTCTCCCACCTCTCTTTTGCTCTCTCTCTCCCACCTCTCTTTTGCTCACTCTCTCCCCCTTCTCTTTTGCTCTCTCTCCCCCCTCTCTTTTGCTCTCTCTCCCTCTCTCTTTTGCTCTCTCTCCCCCTCTTTTGCTGTCTCTCTCCCTCTATTCCCCCCTCTCGTTTGCTCTCTCCCTCTCTCCTCTTGTTTGCTCTCTCCCTCTCTTTTGCTCTCTCCCCTTCTCTTTTGCGCTCTCTCCCCCTCTCTTTTGCGCTCTCTTCCCCTCTCTTTTGCGCTCTCTTCCCCTCTCTTTTGCGATCTCTCCCCCTCTCTTTTGCTCTCTCTCCCCCTCTCTTTTGCTCTCTCTCCCCCTCTCTTTTGCTCTTTCTCTTCCCCCCTCTCATTTGCTCTCTCCCCCTCTCTTTTGTGCTATCTCCCCCTCTCTTTTGCTCTCTCTCCCCCCTCTCTTTTGTGCTCTCTCCCCCCTCTCTTTTGCGCTCTCTCCCCCCTTTTTTTTTTTTATAATTTTTATTGAGGTTAAAAATGCAGTATAACAGATAAATGATATTACAAAAAATCATAGAGATATGTAAAGAAAGGAACATATTGGTCGCTTGAACCTCAGCATATAAACAAATCTGTTACATCACAAAAACACTGGACATGTTGAAGATAAACCTCACATTTTTTTGTTTTTTAACCTCAGAACAATATAAATTATATTAATATAGACATGTAGTAACATGCATTAAACATATGATGGAAATAATATTTTGTAATAGACAGTGTCATACTTTGTATTGTATAATCTAAATACAATCATATTTTGTTCTGCTGTGGGAAAAAAAAATCTACATAAATGTAACATTTATATTAAACTGTGGCTCATAATTAAAAAAAAAAGGACTAAAAAGTATCTAGTTAGGGAGGGGTTATTCCAAAATGCGTTTTTTTACGAGGGAAACCGCACAATATTACCCTGAACACAATCACATAGTGTCGGAGATCTATAAGTGGGATAAGGGGGAGGGTGGAGAATAATCATATAACATTATAAGGATTCACCTGGAATTACTGATAACATTACGGGCATTATTCAGACCATTACAGCATATCTAAAAGTATGAGGGGGTCATCATTTATGTAAAAGTTCAGCCTTCAACTAGTCAACCCCTGCTAAGAGTACAAATAGCTGACAACATACCCTATTGCTAATAAGTGAAGAGTTACAATATTCAGTAAATTGATGAGAAAAATCAGGAAATAAAGACTAGGGGATGAAAAATATATTCTGAATTAAAGTAGCCCCAATATAATGAGGAACTTGTCTCCAAAGCAGCAAAATATAGTATGGACTGCATATGTTCAGTCTAAATATAAATGTATCTATTAATATTGATAAATCTTATTGACGGGTGTGGGCCCTACATAGGGTTGCCACCTTTTGTCCAGAAAATTCCTGCTGCTTGCTGCGCTAGGGGAGCGTTTAGCCCGGGGCATTTGAGGCTAGTTCCGGGACACGGGACACAGAGCCTCAGACCTGGACTGTCCCGGTGAAACCAGGGCAGGTGGCAACCCTAGCCCTACACCCAGCAATAGATGAGTCATAGGAATAAACAAGTGTCCATAGCTAAAGGGAAGATAATATATCAAGCTCAATGGATTTAACACTGACATCAGTAGAGCAGAGTATAAATTGCAGAACGTAGAAACCATAGGGGGTTGCTTATGGGTTAATGGGAGAAATAAGTACCACTAGTCGTTGCTAAGGGGTTGTCATAAGGCTAAGTTTGGCAATCTCAATAGCATACATTTCAATAGTTTGCATAGATATGTACACAATGACATGCATAACAGTTTGGTCAGCTATAAAGACTATAATGGTGAAATCTTGCGGGGGAGTCTGAAGGATAAGATAAGTATA
Organism: Bombina bombina; assembly: GCF_027579735.1. Taxonomy (NCBI): domain Eukaryota; kingdom Metazoa; phylum Chordata; class Amphibia; order Anura; family Bombinatoridae; genus Bombina; species Bombina bombina. The sequence continues at coordinate 126,739,682 of NC_069509.1, read as the reverse complement.
TTTTAAGAACAAGAATCATTGCATAAACACATCAGTTAAAGGTACCACTACAGGAAAAAATAAACTTCAAAATGAACAAACAGAAGTAATATAACAATTCACAACTAAATTTTTGTTGATGACCAAACAATTGAAGTAACTTATCAACTAGGATGTCGGGCAAGCAAAACATCACATGCATACAGATATGAGATATTAAATGAAGTGGTATGTGGCTTTCATAAAAACAAAAACAAGAAGACTAGTATGATGTCTCTCCAAATCTGCGGATCTTCATTGTTCATAGTATTAACATTTTGTCTAATGCTACAAATTGCAAACCCAGTGCTTATATCAATATTAACTGAAATGATAAGGAGTCATATTATATGGCAAATAAATGTTTAGCGACTGTCATTCAGGAGAACAAGGCCCTCAATGAGATAAATAAAAGAAAAAACAATCTTGAGGGATAACTGTTAGAGAACCCGTCATAGCAAACAAGGTATTGGCAATAAGACCCCTTTCTAGCTGTCTTTGTTATCTTAGCCAATACCAGAGCTATATGGCTTGTCTGTAGTGCTTGGCTGCTGCAGTCTACAAATGCAGAGGGCCGACTCGGCAACTCTCGTATGTCCGATGACGATCGCCAAGATGTAGGGATGAAGATCGTGGGACTTAGGAAGTTGTCTGCCACTACTCCTATGGCAAACACGCTGCCTCCGGATTAACTTTACCCCCTTAGGTTGACCACAAGGGGGATAAGACATTGTGTTTGACTGCCAGAGTGCAGAGTTCTCATCAGGTGTGTTGTTATCTTCATTGCATATATAGTTGCGTGCAGCACGGCGTAGCTTTTCCCTGCCACTGTATGCCGTATCATAGGCTTGCTGAAAATGCCCAAAATGGCCGCCCGTACTTTGGAAAACATCTGCTTCTGCGTAGCCACTATTAGATGTGGCAAGCTCGGTGTCTTCATAGCTAGGGTCCGTAAGCTGGTCAGCCCCACGTGTGTAGGTAGCTCCACTGACTGCTGTAACCCCACACAATACCAGCGCCAGGCTGGAGAAATGATCAGCAAGGAGATGCACCATTGCCGACTCCCAATCACTCGAGGCCTCAAACATGGTTAGCTTTCTGTTTCAGACTAAGATCCAAAAACAGCTATTCAAATTCCTGGGGTGTTCAGTATCACACGCTATAGGGCACCATATTATAAGTATAAAAGTTTTTCTTTATAAAGTCTTAGCGGTCTGTTAATCCTTTTATTGCCAGGAGCTCCTTACATGTACATTTTGCTTCATTTGTAGCTGGCTCAGCCCCCCCCACTTCTCATTTTTAAACAGCAAATAAATTCTATTCAATATGCTCACAATTTTTATGGAAAAAGCAAAAAGCCTGCATATCAATAGCAAAATTGACTTAAAAAAAGAGAATGCTGGGCTGGCATTTCCAGATATTAAACTGTATAATTTTGTAACGTTAGCCAGGACCGCAATGGACTGGCTAACGAATCTAAGCAAATTCACATCTATTGAGCTTGAAACAGAAATAATCTCCCCATTCTCCCTTAAGGCGATTTTGCATTGTTCAATAGGGAATCTCCCCAGTATTTTAACAAATTTAATAACCTTTAAGAAAGTTATCATTGCGTGGCAAAATATGTGTTCTATCCTAGGAATAGATTTTAAATGTTCCTCCTTTCTCCCAATATGTGGGAATCCAGAATTTATACCAGGAATACAATAAGCAGTCTTTAAATTTTGGTCTCAAAAGGGGTTGACATATCTTTATCAATTATTCTCTCCTACCAGAGATGTATTATCCTTTAATAATCTTACCCCATATGTTCCAAATACCCAGGAATGATTTATTTGCATATTTTCAGATACGTCATTTTATTATCTCTAAAAGTTGGAAAATTTACCTACTATGGTCCGAGCTGAATCTATTTATTAGGAAATTTGCCGAAGGCAAATGTTCTATATCTCTATTATATGATATTTTGCTTTCCAAACAGGGGCAGCTATATTTAAATAAAATCCAAGCTTTCTGGGCACTGCATTTTCCAGCAGTAGATTCTATAAATATTAGACATAGTTTCATGTTAATACAACAGCTTACAATTCCTATTGGCTGGAAAGAATCACATGTCAAACTGATTCATAATGTCTACTTCTCTGCCTATAAATTGGCAAAATTCTTTCTAAATAATGATTTTACTGTTCTAAATGCCATCTGGATAAGGCAGATATTGTACATATATTTTGGAAATGTCCAAAGATTTCACAATTATTGTCTAAGTTAAACTTTTGGTAAAACAAACTTTTTTTTCTGATCATTTTAAGATTAATGGTAGATATATATATATATATTTTTCCTGTCAGACTCTGCAATCATTAGACAAAATTACTACCATAGCTACTGTGTGTTGATAATGATAATGCGATACATGATATTAAAGAAGTGGAAGGATACATCTCCTCCTAGGTTCTCTAGTTTTATTAGTACCCTACCACAACATATTATGTTCAAGATACAGAACATCAATTTACTAAATGATAAGATGCAGACATTTTTGGACAAATGACTACCATTGATCAAAGCACAAACATTGGTGATTCAAGAACAGTTATCTCCTTTATTTAACACCAAACCATTTATATCAGTAGCTAAACCGGGGCTGTTTCCTCATTCCTGGGGTAGCACAGTAATTTGAGGACTGTGTCAAAGCAAGTAATGTTATGAGGGATGGAGTAAATTACTGATTATATTTCTCTATTTTTTGTTTTTAGGGGGAATAAAAGAAAAATCTGTTCGGTTCATAGGCATGATAGTTTCTCTCATAAGTATTAATAGATATAGGTATATGATAAACAAGAATTGCCCTGTATTGTTTTCCGAGACTTTGAACTCAGGGTAATGTCTGTGAATCTCATTTTGCATAAATTCTTAAAAAGACATGTGATCTGCATTTATTTATCGGTGGTTTATGTATTTATCTATTACTCTTGTATAAACATGTAAATTTGTTTCCTGTTTTATGGGCATGAACTGTATGTAATTTTCTTTTCTTTTTTTCTTGTGTTCCCTTTGTCCTGTGAACTGACTTAATAAAAGAATTATTTAAAAAAAAAAAAAAAATACATAGGAGGCACAGTGAGGATCATACCCCACAAGTTCCCATTGCTTAAAAGCCACCACTGCTCTACTGAAGAGACTGACATGGGCTACAGCTACACCCCAGGACAAAGCAGAACAAACTTGCAGAAAAATAACAAAATCTTGATTGAAGAATCTTCTTCCAAACACCTAAACTTTACCACCTCCTTGCTCTTAACATAGGCATTGGCAAAGAGAATGACTGGGGTTGGAGGAAAGGGAGGTAATATTTAACAGCTTTGCTGTGGTGCTCTTTGCCACCTCCTGCTGGGCAGGAGTGATATTCCCAATAGTAATAAGAGATGATCCATGGACTCACCGTGTCATTAGAAAGAAAAGAGCGGAAGACTTCCGAAAGTCTTTAGTTGCCTCCAAGTAAAATTTAAGAGCACGAACCACGACCAAATTATGCAGCAAACGTTCCTTATCCGAGGAAGGTTTCGGGCATAAGGAAGGAACAACAATTTCCTGATTAATATTCTTAGTAGACACAACCTTGGGAAGGAACCAAATTAGTACGAAGAACAGCCTTATCAGCATGAAAAATTAGATAAGGAGAATCAAACTGTAAAGCGGAGAGTTCAGATACCCTTCGAGCAGAAGAAATAGCCAACAAAAACAAAACCTTCCAGATAAAAACTTAAAAGGGACAATAAACCCCAATTTTTTTCTTTCGTGATTCAGATAGAGCATGCAATTTTAAGCAACTTTCTAATTTACTCCTATTAATTTTTTTCTTCGTTCTCTTGCTATCTTCATTTGAAAAAGAAGGCATCTAAGTTTTTTTTTTATTAGTTCAGACTCTGGACAACACTTTTTTATTGGTGGATGACTATCCACCAATCAGCAAGAACAACCCAGGTTGTTCATCAAAAATGGGCCAGCATCTAAACTTACATTCTTGCATTTCAAATAAAGATACCAAGATAATGAAGAAAATGTCATAATAGGAGTAAATTAGAAAGTTGCTCTATCTGAATCACAAAAGAAAAAATTTGGGATCAGTGTGCCTTTAATGTCAAAAGAGAGCATCTGCTCAAATGGACGCCACTGTAAAACATTAAGAACAAGATTAAGGCTCCAAGTAGGAGCAATCACCTTAAAGTGAATGTCAATTTTGATGCTAAAGTGCCAGTCTTTTAAAAATTCGATTAAAAACAGGGGCACTTTAATTCATCAAAATTTACATTTCACTCCTGTTGTGAAGAAAAAAAAAAAACAACTTACCTTTTAATCTTGATAGCAGCTCCAGCTTCCTCCGGTCGTTGCAAGCCATTTCTGACGTCAGAAATGATGGATAGGTCATCCTCCAATCACGGCTTCCCCCTGGGGGAATCAGTGTCTGATTCAACACCGTGATTGGAGGAAGCCGGATTCCTCATTTTAGACCTAGGAAGAAGCTTTGCAATGGGTGGAGGAAGCTGGAGCGGCTGTCAAGTTTTAAAGGTAAGTTTTTTTTCTCAACAGGAGTGAAAAGTAAATTTTGATGAATTAAAGCATCAAAATTGACATTGACTTTAAACACCGGTCTAATTCTGACCAAGGCCTGACAGAAAGACTGAACGTCCGGCACATCCGCCAAACGCTTGTGTTAAAGCTGAAATTTGACTCTTCAGGGTACCAACAGACAAACCTTTTTCCAGACCCTCCTGGAGAAAGGATAATATTCTTGGAATCCTAACCTTACTCCAAGAATATTGCTTAGCTACACAACAAAAAATATATTTCCCTCCATATCTTATGGTAAATCTTCCTAGTAACCGGCTTACGAGCCTGGATCAGTGTCTCGATCACTGACACCCTAAACCCCCGCTTGGATAGAATCAAGCATTCAATCTCCAAGCAGTCAGTTTCAGAGAAACGAGATTTGGATTAAGAAATGGTCCCTGAAGAAGAAGGTCCTTCCTCAGGGGGAAACCTCCACAGAGGTAGAGATGACATCTCCATTAGATCTGCATACCAGATTCTACGAGGCCAAGCTGGAGTGATTAGAATCACTGATGCCCTTTCTTGTCTATGAAAGCAATCACCCGAGGCAGGAGAGCAAACAGAGGAAACAGATAGGCCATCTGGAAGTCCCACGGAAGTGCCAAGGCATCAGAAAGGCCTGAGCTTCCCTCGACCTGGAACCGTACTTTGGAAGCTTTGCATTTAGACGGGACGCCATGAGATCCAACTCCGGCATCCCCCATGTGGATACCAGCTTGGAGAACACTTCCGGATGGCGTTCCCATTCACCCGGATAGAAAGTCTGCCTTAGAAAATCCGCTTCCCAGTGGTCTACTCCCGGAATGTGTATGGCTGACAGACAACAACAGTGGTCCTCCACCCACTGAATGATCCGAGACACTGCCCTCATTGCGTTCCCCCTGGTGGTTGATGTAGGCTACTGACGTTATGTTATCTGATTGGAATCTGATGAACTGGTTCAAGGTCAACTGAGGCCAGGCTAACAGCACATTGTAAACTGCTCTCAACTCTAGGATGTTGATCGGCAAATTGGACTCCTTCCAAGTCCACAGACCCTGAGTTTTGAGGGACTTCCCGACTGTAGTCACTATCACACACAATGGTCTTGAAAAGCAAATGCCCTGGGACAGGTGATCCCAAGATAGCCACCAAATGAAGAGAATCCTTTGTCTTCTGATCCAAAACTAGCTTTGGAGAAAGATCCAGATAATCTCCGTTCCACTGGTTGAGCATGCACAACTGCAAGGCTCTCAGATGAAAACGAGCAAACAGCACAATGTCTATGGCTGCCACCATTAGTCCAATTACCTTCATATATTAAGCAACTGAAGGATGGGGTGTCTCCTGAAGGACTCAACAAGACAATAGAAGCTTAACTGGTCAGGGTCTCCATCAGGAATATCTTGATTTATTTTTTATTGAGCATATTAAAAAGAAAAGTACAACCAGTAGAAAGAGAATACAGAGTCATCAATTTCTTCAGCTTTACCTATTTGAAACATAATAATAAAAATAAAAATACCTTTCCACATCTCTAATCTTCCTACGACTCTATAAATGACAATTTAATAGTCCATATCTCTGTCTCTCTCTCACAATTTCCATAGCTCAATTTTCAATTTTCTATTATTTGAAATACCATAACGTTAATAACAGATGTACAATAAAACACAATTTACCCCATAATAGGTATACTTTTACATTTTTAGTGGACAATATAACTTAGTAATTTCCACTAATCTCATCTTATTCACCCATAAAATGTGATACCTAAGTAAGAACAGATCTCTTTTAGAAAACTCACCAAATCACTAAAAATAATAACACTAAAATAATAAAATAAAAGGAAAAAGGAAAAAGAAGAGAAAAAAAAATAAATTTTTTTTTTATAAATTATTCTCTCTCTCTCCCCCCCCCGCGCCTCCCTCATCCCCCTGCCTGCCACATGGTTTGAATACTCTTTTGTTTAATTTAGCCAGTGTATGGGTAATACGTCTGCTGCAATTATTTCAATGAATGGAGATGTATTCCTAAGTGGCTCTATAAATTGTATTTGCTGTTCTATTGGCCATGAGCAGATATACTTCTTCCATTTCTTGAAATATTTTATAAATGTATTTCGGGCGTTCACTCTCAGGTTTTGTCGTTCAATAATCATCTGTAGCTTAATGTTATTAACTAGTTCACTTAAACTAGGAGCTTGCTTGTGTTTCCACCTCTTGAATATTAAATTGCGTGCAAGTAAAATCACAATATTTAATAATTGCCTATCTCCCAGTTTCTCCTTTTGACACAGAAAAAATATTTCCATAGAGTCTAATACCATCCTATCACCTAGATATTTATTAACCCAGAATTGTACTTTTAACCAGTATTGTTGTACCTTGGGGCAGCTCCAGAGGTAATGTAATATATTAGCCCTATCTTCGCTGCATTTGTGGCACACATTTTGTTGTGTCATTACCCATTTACTCATCCTTTCCAGTGTTAAATAATAGCTATTTATTAACTTACGTTGTGATTCTCTCAGATTAACCCTATCTGTGGTCTCCTCTACTCTTTTAATACTACTTGTTATATCCTCTTCTTGTATATTACCAAAATACCAATTCAACCAAACGAAAACCGGGTGAGTAAAACAATCTGGAAATTTATTGCTTCAATTTAAAATAGGCAACACGCTATTAAAAACATATAAGCACAGACAAGGGAGACTAGTCTGACATGTTTCGGCCTTGACTGGCCTTAATCATAGACACTTTAGTCATGGTAAATGGGGCGGCTATTATACCACCCACCTTAATTTCATTGGCTGTCTGTGCTAAGGGTTAAATTTGTTACACCTGCTATCTTGTATATTGGATCTATGTAAAATATTTGCTTGGTCAGTGAGATCGTATGTTAGTAATGTTAGGAACCTCTATCTAAACTTTGTATATACATTTACTATTTGTAACCCCCTATATGCTAAATGTGTAATCTTTATAGACATGCAATATCTTATCTAAATCTCTATGGGCATTACTTGAATGGTATACTTACACATATACCATCCAGTCATGCCATCTAGCATGATAATGCTATGTCTCCACTTATTTGACTGATACACTAAAAGCTGGGGTAAATAGAAAAGAACAAAAAAATATATAGATAGTTATGTACTCTAAATAAATGTGGTACAAAAATTATTGTCCCAACTAAGTCTAAGCTTAATAATATCTCTCAATAAACCAACATTGTGGGCCATACTTTTAAGGTTTTTTGTTTTTTAGTTTTTTTTAGTTTCTTAGTTATTTAGATGTTAAGGCAATCTAAGTATATGGAGTTATAAAATAGTATATGGGGTGATATCTAGTACCAAAAGTTAATCAGATCTCCTTCTATATTCAAGCCATTTGGACTGCGTGTATACAATTTAAAGATCCAAAAGGCTTCCTTTTTATATAACTCCATAGTCCTGCTTCCTCCCCTTGGTTTATTCTTAATTAAATCTATGATCATCCAGGTGAATGTCTTGACACTTCTATCATGCTCATGTATAAAATGCTTAGAAGCACCTGTCGCTGTCCTCCCTCTCTCAATATCATTGAGGTGTTCACGTATACGCTCTCTGGTCTCACGTGTGGTACACCCTACATATTGCTTTTCACAGGAGGTACAAGTTATGGCATAAACTGCAAATTCTGATCGACAATTTGTACAGTAATTGCAATCAAAGACTCTTTGTGTGTAGTTAGACTGAAATACTTTGCTACTTGTAGTGTAGCTACAAGCAATACAGCTGTGCAAGCCACACTTATAGTGTCCTTTACAGCTGAGCCAACTATTCTGCCGTGGTGGCTTCCTAAGGGCACTGGGTGAGACAAGATTTCCAATAGTCACATTCCTCTTAGAGACAAATAGACAACCCTTATCAATAACATCCTTGAGATCATTATCCGCCTTCAAGATTGGAAGGTTCCTCCTAATGATCTCGCATACTTCCCTGTACTGATTGGAATAAGTGGTAACAAAAGTTATTCCACTTTTCCCTCTTGATTTGGTATGTGTTTTAGTTGTAAGTAAATTTGCTCTGGGAATGCTCTCAACCTCTAAAAATGCTTTTCTTATGGGTCCCTCAGGATAGCCCCTTGCCTTAAGCCTTTTCCACAGAGCCCTACTCTCTGCCCGGAAATCTTCTTCTCTGGAGCAATTACGCTTAATCCTAATGAACTGCCCTTTAGCCACGCCATAATTCATATGGCGTGGATGGCAGCTCTTGGCGTGGAGCAAGGCGTTTGCAGAGATTGGCTTAGTATATAATGCTGAATTAACCAATTGTTGGTCCCCATCTCCCTCTAGCTCAACATCTAAATAGGGCACTTTGTTTTTGCTGAAATTATATGTAAATTCCAGACCTGCCCTATTATGGTTTAGATACTCAACAAATTGCTGGCCCTCCTCCTCAGAGCCTGACCAAACCATCAACAGGTCATCGATGTAGCGCTTATATGCTACCACTGAACGTCTATATGGATTGGTATCTGCATAGACGTGGGACAGCTCCCACCAACCCATGTAAATGTTGGCAAATGCTGGGGCAAATTTTGCCCCCATGGCTGTCCCACGTCTCTGCAGATAGAATACTCCATTGAACTCAAAATAGTTATGTGTCAGTAAGAAGAGGAGAACCTGCAATATGTAAGCCTTAAGGTTAGAGTCATAGTCGCTGAATTCTTCTAGCATAAATCTGACTGCTTCCAGACCTTCCCTGTGAGGTATAGCCGAATACAGGCCCACCACATCCACGGTGAGCCATCCAAAGCTTTCCTTCCAGGTTAGTCCATCCACTAGATTTAGTAAGTGTTTAGTGTCCTGCAGGAAGGAGGGAAGCTTCCAGACAATGGGCTGGAGTAGTGTCTCAACCCAGTTTGACAAATTTTCAAACAAAGAGCCTATACCGGACACTATCGGACGTCCCTTGACATCCTCAATAGACTTGTGCACTTTCGGCAAATGGTGGAAGATCGGGGTAACCGGTTCCTCCACCATTAAATACTCACAAGTGACGGAGTCAATAACTCCCAGTTCCAACCCATCATCTAGAAGGTCCCTCATTTTCTCCCGAAAAGCAAACACTGGATTACCTGGTAAAACAGAATAGACTTCCTGATCCTCCAACTGTCTCAATGCCTCTTTTATGTAGGCTGATCTGTCCATTACTACTATTGATCCACCTTTGTCCGAGTTTTTAATCACTATGTTATCTCTTGCTTTCAACTGTCTGAGACCTTCTTTTTGTTTAACTGTAAGATTGTCCCTAGAGTTCCTACTCTTTTCTTTTAGCCATATCAAGTCCTCCTCTACCCTTCTATGAAATTGTTCAAGGATTTTACCACGACTATGTGTGGGGTAGAATATGGATTTTGGCCTAAAGCCAGTGTGTGAGCTCTTAATACTAACAGGTTGATTACTATCTCTTTCTAGTTGGTATAGTGATAGAAAGTCAACAGCATCATTAACCTGAAAATAATCATTTGTCACTGTTCTCTCCACTAGATCATGTGCTTGTGTGTCATCATCTTGCTGAGTGTTCTCTATGGCATAAAACTTTTTAAGTGTCAGGTTACGGATAAGTTTATTAACATCAAGTAATGTTTCAAAAACATCAAAATCAATTGAGGGAACAAAGTTTAACCCAAGTTTCAAAACATCCAATTCTTTTTCGGTCAGTACCGTGGATGACAAATTAATTATTTTTAGATTTTGTATTTGTTCTGTTTGCCTCTCCTGGGAGTATATCTTTCTCTCTGTTCTAGGGTCTGTAGTGCCCCTTGAGCTATTTGTGTTCTGGATTATATTAGTGGGATTAATAGTAATGTATACTTGGCAACTTGAATAAAGCCAAGTTTAATTCTTCATATTCCTCTATTCAATTATTTGAAATATTGAGTATAAAGGACTTACATAGGCAACATGGCTAACAGTAATTTTTACTCTTTGTTACCTTTGGAGGATCTAGAGAAAAGTAGACCTACTCTTAAGGACATATTTAACCCTGATAATGAAATTAAAGACATTTCTGAAGTTTTTCTTTTGATGGAAAAAGCACTCATAAAGGAATATCAAATATGGTGGGACAAGAAGTCCCTTGAGAAATATATTGACCTTAACATTATACCACGGGGTCTTAGGCTTAAGAAAAGGCCAACATTCCTCACGATTGATGATGCTTTTCTAAGGGAATGGAATGATATCTTAACAGAATGCTCAATCAGATTAATGCACCTGATCATAAGACATAAGGAACAGAGGCTAATTGAGGCTAGACAACAAATACAGCATGTACAAAAAGATCTTAACCAGTTTGTGGATCATAGTCAATATGAAAAACTTGACAATTTGCTTAAACAGACTGTAGATAGTATGAAGAGGGACATTGACAAACTCAAGTTCCGCAAATACACTGGAGATTCAGAGGATTACACCCTTAATAGGGTTTATCCTAATAATTTACAATCAGGAAAAAGGAATAGACGACAACGGAAACATAAGAAAGGGGGCGATTTATTACCCAAGGACATTAAGAGTCAACAACCAACCACAAATAAAAAACAGGTGACTTTTTCTGACACAGACCCTGAGTCCAATGATGAGGTAGAGGTACAGGATTTTGTGGACTTCATGACCAGTGGACCCTCTTCTGATGAGGGGGAACTATATAATGACTCTGATGTAGGGGGATTGTCAGCCCCAAACCTTGACATTGTGCCCCTTTCCCTGCCTGTTAAATCCAATGTGGGTATACTTAAACCTAAAAATAAAACAAATAGGAATAGATATGTGAGAGCAATAGAAGGTGAGAAACAATTAGAACAAAGTGGACCTGTAGACCAGCAGCAGGTTTTTCACGAGGTAGGAGCAGGACAGGGAGGGGGAGGAGGGGGGAGGGGAAGAGGTATGTTAACCAGAACACAAATAGCTCAAGGGGCACTACAGACCCTAGAACAGAGAGAAAGATATACTCCCAGGAGAGGCAAACAGAACAAATACAAAATCTAAAAATAATTAATTTGTCATCCACGGTACTGACCGAAAAAGAATTGGATGTTTTGAAACTTGGGTTAAACTTTGTTCCCTCAATTGATTTTGATGTTTTTGAAACATTACTTGATGTTAATAAACTTATCCGTAACCTGACACTTAAAAAGTTTTATGCCATAGAGAACACTCAGCAAGATGATGACACACAAGCACATGATCTAGTGGAGAGAACAGTGACAAATGATTATTTTCAGGTTAATGATGCTCTTGACTTTCTATCACTATACCAACTAGAAAGAGATAGTAATCAACCTGTTAGTATTAAGAGCTCACACACTGGCTTTAGGCCAAAATCCATATTCTACCCCACACATAGTCGTGGTAAAATCCTTGAACAATTTCATAGAAGGGTAGAGGAGGACTTGATAAGGCTAAAAGAAAAGAGTAGGAACTCTAGGGACAATCTTACAGTTAAACAAAAAGAAGGTCTCAGACAGTTGAAAGCAAGAGATAACATAGTGATTAAAAACTCGGACAAAGGTGGATCAATAGTAGTAATGGACAGATCAGCCTACATAAAAGAGGCATTGAGACAGTTGGAGGATCAGGAAGTCTATTCTGTTTTACCAGGTAATCCAGTGTTTGCTTTTCGGGAGAAAATGAGGGACCTTCTAGATGATGGGTTGGAACTGGGAGTTATTGACTCCGTCACTTGTGAGTATTTAATGGTGGAGGAACCGGTTACCCCGATCTTCCACCATTTGCCGAAAGTGCACAAGTCTATTGAGGATGTCAAGGGACGTCCGATAGTGTCCGGTATAGGCTCTTTGTTTGAAAATTTGTCAAACTGGGTTGAGACACTACTCCAGCCCATTGTCTGGAAGCTTCCCTCCTTCCTGCAGGACACTAAACACTTACTAAATCTAGTGGATGGACTAACCTGGAAGGAAAGCTTTGGATGGCTCACCGTGGATGTGGTGGGCCTGTATTCGGCTATACCTCACAGGGAAGGTCTGGAAGCAGTCAGATTTATGCTAGAAGAATTCAGCGACTATGACTCTAACCTTAAGGCTTACATATTGCAGGTTCTCCTCTTCTTACTGACACATAACTATTTTGAGTTCAATGGAGTATTCTATCTGCAGAGACGTGGGACAGCCATGGGGGCAAAATTTGCCCCAGCATTTGCCAACATTTACATGGGTTGGTGGGAGCTGTCCCACGTCTATGCAGATACCAATCCATATAGACGTTCAGTGGTAGCATATAAGCGCTACATCGATGACCTGTTGATGGTTTGGTCAGGCTCTGAGGAGGAGGGCCAGCAATTTGTTGAGTATCTAAACCATAATAGGGCAGGTCTGGAATTTACATATAATTTCAGCAAAAACAAAGTGCCCTATTTAGATGTTGAGCTAGAGGGAGATGGGGACCAACAATTGGTTAATTCAGCATTATATACTAAGCCAATCTCTGCAAACGCCTTGCTCCACGCCAAGAGCTGCCATCCACGCCATATGAATTATGGCGTGGCTAAAGGGCAGTTCATTAGGATTAAGCGTAATTGCTCCAGAGAAGAAGATTTCCGGGCAGAGAGTAGGGCTCTGTGGAAAAGGCTTAAGGCAAGGGGCTATCCTGAGGGACCCATAAGAAAAGCATTTTTAGAGGTTGAGAGCATTCCCAGAGCAAATTTACTTACAACTAAAACACATACCAAATCAAGAGGGAAAAGTGGAATAACTTTTGTTACCACTTATTCCAATCAGTACAGGGAAGTATGCGAGATCATTAGGAGGAACCTTCCAATCTTGAAGGCGGATAATGATCTCAAGGATGTTATTGATAAGGGTTGTCTATTTGTCTCTAAGAGGAATGTGACTATTGGAAATCTTGTCTCACCCAGTGCCCTTAGGAAGCCACCACGGCAGAATAGTTGGCTCAGCTGTAAAGGACACTATAAGTGTGGCTTGCACAGCTGTATTGCTTGTAGCTACACTACAAGTAGCAAAGTATTTCAGTCTAACTACACACAAAGAGTCTTTGATTGCAATTACTGTACAAATTGTCGATCAGAATTTGCAGTTTATGCCATAACTTGTACCTCCTGTGAAAAGCAATATGTAGGGTGTACCACACGTGAGACCAGAGAGCGTATACGTGAACACCTCAATGATATTGAGAGAGGGAGGACAGCGACAGGTGCTTCTAAGCATTTTATACATGAGCATGATAGAAGTGTCAAGACATTCACCTGGATGATCATAGATTTAATTAAGAATAAACCAAGGGGAGGAAGCAGGACTATGGAGTTATATAAAAAGGAAGCCTTTTGGATCTTTAAATTGTATACACGCAGTCCAAATGGCTTGAATATAGAAGGAGATCTGATTAACTTTTGGTACTAGATATCACCCCATATACTATTTTATAACTCCATATACTTAGATTGCCTTAACATCTAAATAACTAAGAAACTAAAAACACTAAAAAACAAAAAACCTTAAAAGTATGGCCCACAATGTTGGTTTATTGAGAGATATTATTAAGCTTAGACTTAGTTGGGACAATAATTTTTGTACCACATTTATTTAGAGTACATAACTATCTATATATTTTTTTGTTCTTTTCTATTTACCCCAGCTTTTAGTGTATCAGTCAAATAAGTGGAGACATAGCATTATCATGCTAGATGGCATGACTGGATGGTATATGTGTAAGTATACCATTCAAGTAATGCCCATAGAGATTTAGATAAGATATTGCATGTCTATAAAGATTACACATTTAGCATATAGGGGGTTACAAATAGTAAATGTATATACAAAGTTTAGATAGAGGTTCCTAACATTACTAACATACGATCTCACTGACCAAGCAAATATTTTACATAGATCCAATATACAAGATAGCAGGTGTAACAAATTTAACCCTTAGCACAGACAGCCAATGAAATTAAGGTGGGTGGTATAATAGCCGCCCCATTTACCATGACTAAAGTGTCTATGATTAAGGCCAGTCAAGGCCGAAACATGTCAGACTAGTCTCCCTTGTCTGTGCTTATATGTTTTTAATAGCGTGTTGCCTATTTTAAATTGAAGCAATAAATTTCCAGATTGTTTTACTCACCCGGTTTTCGTTTGGTTGAATTGCTATTTTGCGGCAGAGGAGAGTGCCGTCCGGAGAGAAAGCGTTCAATCTGGAGAAGAAGTCCTTTTGGTGAATCCAGGGCAATCCCACGTAAGCAGCGGAACCAGACCGCCAACACTGAAAACCCACAAGCATGTTCACACATCATAGAAGAGCGACGCAATTGCAGGATTGAGCCCGCACACTACCAGTAGATGGACGATCACATGACCGGGAAACCGAGTGACGTCAGACGCTGAGTGTTAGACGCGGAGATCAGAAGCAGAGCGGCGGACAGCAAGGATTCCTTTCGGAACAGATCCTAGAAGGTGAGCCGCATTATTGCTCTATTACTGTTGAAGATGTTGTCGCTTGATGTGTGCCTTACTTAGTACTAGTCTGAAGAAGAGGATAGTACTGGACAGAGTTTTAAAGGGTGTCACCGATAGCGGTAAGAAAAATATTGTCGCATCTCAAGCATTGTTCATCTTTGGTTGTAATCTATTACCAAAATACTTCATAAATTGGTGTTTCAACTTATTCATATGTTGCTGTCCTGTATTTTTTAGTATCTGCTGGTACCAGTACGATATTGATCTAAAACCTGCCTTATATATTTTTAGACCTGGATCCGTGAACTCTTGTCCCCAATCCGTACCATATTCACTGTTTTTTGTCGCTATATAGTGGCGAATTTGTAAATATGCGTAAAAATTCTTCGCCGGGAGACTATATTCTGTTGCTAAATTTGCAAACGTTTTAATCCCGGTATTATCCAGCATCTTTAGTTGTATAAATTCTTTAATACCTTTCTCCTGCCATTCGTGAAATACTTTATTCTGAAGCCCTGGTTGAAAATCCACGCACCCAATTATTGATAATAATCTGGAGACCTGATATTTTTGTCCTAGAATTTTACAATACTTCTGCCATGCCAACACTATATTTGTGCATGTTAGTAGGTTGCTAATGTTACTTGGTAGCTTCTTGTGAGGACAGTGTAGTATAGCTTTTAAATTAAATGGTTTAACCATTTCTGATTCCAGCTTGTAGTACGTGACATAGTTAGATTCTGTGAGCCAATCAAGGCCAAACTTTACTAGGGTAACAATGTTGTAATATTTAATGCTTGGTAAAGCAAATCCCCCAACTTGCTTATATTGCGTTAGTTTATCCATTGATATGCGCCCTTTCTTTTTCCCCCAGATGAACCTCCCACATGCCCTGTTATATTTATTGAGATCCTTTTTCAAGATGAAAATGGGAAGATTTTGCATTAAAAATAATATTTTAGGGAAGAAGATCGTTTTCAGCAGCATAACCCTCGCAGATAAGGATAGATAATACATGTTCCATTTGTCTAGATTTAGTTGTATATTATCGAAAATGTCTCTATAATTTAACTGGTACCATTCTCTGGGGTCCCTACTTATTTTAATTCCCAGATAATTGATATAATTTACTTCCTTGAAGATACAGTTTCGACTATATCTATTTTTTTTAACCCACATAAGTTCTGATTTATTAGGATTTATTTTATACCCCGTAAAGGAGCTAAAATTGCCTATAATTTCCAACACTAAAGGAATACTTCTAACAGTATCTTTCAAGAACAATAATATATCATCGGCGTATAAAGATATCGTCGTTTTTTGGCTACCTACTTCTACCGCTTGTATTTTCTGTCTGATGAAAATTGCTAGGGGTTCCAGCGCTAAATCAAACAACAGGGGTGATAATGGACACCCCTGCCGTGTACCCTTGCCGAGTGTTATATATTGCGATAATTCCCCTTTTACTAGTAATTGAGATCTTGGTTTGTTATATATTGACTCTATCAACTGCGTAATATTTCCTGAAAACCCAAAATTTTCCAGGGCTGAGAACAGATGGTCCCATACGATGGAGTCAAAGGCCTTTTCGGCGTCAATTGTAATGATTGCTAGATCCCCGACTCCATCGCATGCATCCCGCCGTCCCCCGCCTTTACCGAGATAGTTATAATAATCCAAGATTGTTAGGACTCTTCTCATATTTCGTACCGCATTTCTCCCTGGTATGAAACCTGCCTGGTCAGGGTGTATTAGTTCCCCTATAACTTCTTTCAATCTCTCTGCTATAACCGACATTAAGATCTTGTAGTCTTGGTTTAACAGTGAGATTGGACGATATGAAGCTAAGTCCTCTGGGTCTTTACCTTTCTTGTGGATTAGTGTAACAACTGAATCTGCGAAATATTGTGAGCTCATCTCATTGTTCATGTAATATTCATTATATAACTTAATAAGCGTCGGGGTCACTAATTCTGCTGTTGATTTATAAAACTCTGCAGGGAGACCGTCAGGCCCTGCCGCTTTCGATACTTTTAGCTTTTTGATAATTTTTACAACTTCTGTCTCTGTAATTGGTGTATTTATTTTAAGCAGTGCCTCTCTTGTTATTTGGGGTAACTTAATCCCTTGCCAGAATTTCTCTTTCTCCTCCTGATTTATCTGTTGTCTAGAGTAGAGCTTTGAATAATAATTATAAAATGCCTGCCTTATTTCCAAGGAGGAGTTTAACACTCTATCCCCTGTTCTGATAGTTGTTATTATATTCTTTATACTACAAAATGTAATTAACTTAGCGAGATGTTTAGCATTTATACCTTGCTGGCCTTGATAGACCGCCCTTGCTTTTAAATCTTCCCTGGCCCATTTTTCTTTGAGAAAGTTCTCTCGCTCCGTCTTTTTGGCTATATAGTTGCCCCATGTATCTTCATTTGGGTTTCCTTTATATTGCTCAAATGCATTTCTGAGCTGATTGGCCAGCTGCCTTTCCCTGGCCTTATGTTTGCGGGTCAAAGACACCATATACGCCTTTACCTCCCCTCTGAGGACTGCCTTACCTGCTTCCCATAGAATTTCAGTTCTATTTATATACTCATTATTTGTGAGATATTCTTGCCACGTTTTCTGCAGCCAATTTACAAAATGTGGGTTATTATACATAAACCCTGGGTAATGGAATGTATTTCTATTTTTACCTGGTCTAGATGTGGTTGAAATCTTAAGTGAAATTATTGCGTGGTCTGACAATATTATATCTGCTATATTTGTTTCTATTTCTAGTTTCAGTAAATGTTCTTCTACTAGGAACATGTCAATACGTGAGAAGTTTCTGTGTGCCTTAGATTCACATGTGAATGTCAGTTCATCCGGATGTTGTAACCTCCAAATATCATTTATTTTTAGTGTCTTAGCAAAATGTCTCATATACTCTGCTTCCCTGTAATTTGCCTGTTTATTTCTTATTTTAAATTTGTCAATATCAGGATATAATGTCATGTTCATGTCCCCAGCAATTTTCAGATTTTGTCCCAGATATGGTATTACTTTTTGTTTTATCTTTTGCCAGAAACCCTTATCTAGACCATTAGGGCCGTATATATTACATATGGTCCATATCTAATTTCCTGTCTTGATTTGTGCAATTAAATATCTCCCCTCCGAATCTAGTTCTTGTTTCAATATACTGTAACTCAAATTTTTATTGAAAAGTATCGCTACCCCCCTTTTGCGTTTGTTACATGGTGTGGCTATTATCTCCGCAATCCAGTTTGTCTTTAATTTCTCTAATTCTGGTCTTTTCAGATGTAATTCCTGGAGGCATATAATATCAGGTTTACCTTTTTTAAGCATTTTTAGGACATTTTTACGTTTAGCAGGGGAGGTGATCCCTCCCACATTCCATGACAACAGACTCAATGTATTGGATGAAACATTCATTCCTTAACTAAATTATATATTCTGGCTTGAAGAGGGGGCAGGAGACGCCCGGACGGGCGGGAACAGAGGAGGGGAATCAACCATACGAAGGAGGAGAGAGAAGAAGAAATAAGAAAAGAAAAAAAAGGGGTTCCCTTCTGTGTATACCTGTGACTTCTATTATAATATTCATTCAACATTTTGAAAAATAATATTGTATTTCAATCAATATACTAAATTGAATATAATTTTACACTGTAATATTGTTTTCATTGCAAAAGGCTTTTGCTTCATTCACCGAATTTAAGACAATGGTGCCTTCCATACCTAAAACCGTTATTTGGGCTGGATATCTCATATTTGCCTTAAGCCCAGCTTTAATCAGCCCTGTACAAAAAAGGCGCCATTGCCTTACGCCTGGTGGATGTCTCTATAGAAAAATCTTGAAATAAGTAAATCTGTTTATTCTCTATCATGAAAGGTTGTGCTCTTCTATAGTGACTCATTACATTAAACTTATCTTGAAAATTTAGGTATTTGATCAATACCATTCGTGGGCGTGCATTACCATCTCTGGACTCTTTACTAGTCCCGATTCTGTGTGCTCTTTCGACCTGCAATTTCGTGTTTCCTAACTGTATCCCTAGTAAACTGGGCAGGATTGTCTCCCCAAATCTTAATAGATCCATGTACTCCTTTGTTTCAGGGAGTCCCACTACTCGCACATTACTGCGCCGCGACCTATCCTCAAGGTCGTCTACCTTAGATTGCAACATTTTAATTTTATCTGTATGTAAATTCATATTTGTTTCCTGATTGTACATTTTATCTTCTAGGTCTGAGACCCTATCTTCAACTTCTCTCATTCTGACCGCAAATTGTTTCACTTCTTGAGAAAGATCTGCTATCTCTCTTTTGATTATCTCAAATTGCGGTAAAATTAAATCAGCAAGTTGATTTATTGTTAGCTGTGTCTCTGGTTTTTTTCCACCTGGACTCCCTGGATCTATCTCTGTGCTGCTTTCCTGCAGGGCCCTCAACTTTTTGTCTTTCTTGACCGGCATATTTGGGGATCTGTTTCTCATGTTCGTAATATACTTATCCATAAAAGAGAGTATAAAAAGAAACGTGTATAAAAGTGGGTATGATACAATACTAGTTTCCTTCTACTTCTGTGATATTGCTCCTTAACTATACTATAACCTTACTTATCCTTTATACTACTTGGAGCGGCAAAAATGATTTTGTCTCTTAACTTAAAAGCTTAAGTGTTTTCCGTGTCCCTAATTGTCCCAACCCCTTGTGAGTGTCTTTTACCCCTACCCTTTTGATTGTGCCTATACTAGTGCTCTTTTTCTTACAGCTCCTACTCTGCTGAAGACTTTCAATACCTCTTTAACTCTATACCTTTAACACTTTCGTGTGCTTAGTGACTATCCCCTCCCTTTGGAGGGTTAAATTTATTGTGTGCTATCTAAAATTTGTACTGCCCACTTTTCGCCTCTTTAGCCCTCCTTACAGACTATCCAACACTTCTTTCTCTTA
This sequence comes from Bombina bombina, assembly GCF_027579735.1. NCBI lineage: Eukaryota > Metazoa > Chordata > Amphibia > Anura > Bombinatoridae > Bombina > Bombina bombina. The sequence goes on along the minus strand of NC_069509.1, from coordinate 126,719,631 downwards.
TGTTTTTATGTCTAGTGCTTGTTACTTCTACTTGCTAACTTTATTAACTTTAACTGTTGTATTTTTTTTTTTTTTAATGAAAAAGCCGAAGATAAGTTTTTAATCCTCTGCTATCCCGTTACAGGAATTGCTTCTAATACTTTATTCCCCAGCACCTTCTCTTTGGCCCTTTTCAGTGTGTCTCCCTTCTACCTAATATTGCATCAAACTCTGTATTTTTATCATCTTACCACATATATATTTACAACGTCACAGAGAAATATTCGATGTATTCTTCTCATATTATGAAAAAATCTGTAATTTTCAGCTTGACTGTATTTAGGTATTTTCATCCTTATGTTAACCCTGCTATTCAATTGAGCTTCTTCGTTTCTTAAACTTCTTTCAAGGGATCGTATCTTTTTACCTGTCTGACTATGCTACACAACCCCACCTGCTGTGAAAAACATTTCCTTGTTCAACCATATTGTAGTCATATTAGGCATTTTTGCAAACTACTACATTACATCATTACCAACTTCATTTCATATTTCCGTTTTTTGCCTCTATAAAGACACCCTGCCTTGCGAAAATAAAAACAGACAGGTGGATAAAGCAAAGATCATATCATAGATAAGTCTGAAAATATCCGTGAGTAGCGTTCATACTGTTTTAGGGTACTGTCCTGCTGTTGCCTTTACCCTTTTCTTCCACTTTGTAATAGTACTCAGTTCTAATTCGCTACTTTTCTGTACAGCTATTATCTAGTCTAATCAGACTATAATGATCTGCAAGAGTCTGTCCGCCACTCTATGGCGTAACTGTTCGTAAGTTCCAACAAGAAAGTTCATTGCGTGCTGTACCTATATGTAATCATCCCTTCCACACTGTATACTTTCACTTTAAATCCACCTTGATTACAACATTGTCTTGTGGGACACGTCTTTATACAGTCACTAAGCCTTTTGCGCTAGTAAGTATATGGTATCTCTCCACCACAGACACACACTGTTTTTTCCCTGCCATATGCAACACAACTTTATGTATCGTTACATTTTTTGAGGGATACTTGCAGTTTTACAGCTCTGGTGCTTGCGTGTCTGTCCCTGGCTTTTAATCCTCGACTCCGGACCACTTCACCGTTAGTTTACATCCTCCCCACAACGGGCACGATACCTCGCATCCGGTGTTGGGCTGCTCCGTCACACGGGTCATAGAACGGAATTATGAAGATTTTTATGGTCTTCCAATTAGAGTCGTGCCTACAGACCGTTAGCTTGCCAACCTCGCCTGCGTGTTGCGTCCTTTCTTCCCCTTCGTGTGTCTTGGCTCAGTGTGTGTCTGGGCCAGTACCGCCCGGCCTTTGTGCGGTTCCAGTAGGACTTCCGTCTTTTCCGCTCGCCTGTACTCAAGCTGCTCCCTGGGCAGAGCGTGTAGTGCCCCACAATAGGAGTCTGCGGTTTCGGCTGTGATCTTCTCTGGCTAGTGTTTTAGCTGTCGGTTCCTCCACGAGACGCTCCAGCGTCCTGCTTACCAAAACCGTTCATGCTTACCTAGCTTAATGTCACTGGGCTAAAGTCACAAGTTGTGTTCAAATTATTCAATAGTTGCAGAAAGGCGTTAGATTAGGTTCTCTGTAATCTGTAAACAGTCATCATGGTGCCATTGTAATGAGTGAGAATCATCTAGCGACAGCGTGGAAGCATTTCTTCTGCGTAAACAAGAGGTGAAGTGAGCATCTCTCCATACACGGTCACATATGCTGGGCTGATGTAATGGAGAAATGTTTCATGTAGACATTTTGTCCAGTGCTTGAACATCTGTATATAAAACAAAATCAACTTGCAGCCTGGATGTCAGCAGACGCAGTTGAAGTGAAGACCTCTCTGTATATTATGGCCTCTCGCTTCACATTGCTACATCTGGTTTAACAAAGGAGGCACAGACACATTTCTTTTGACAATGAAGTAGACACTGTAAGTGTTGGCTGTATGTCACCTGGTGCTGTAGATCTGATAACTTTAGCATCACCTGCAACCTGGGGTCTCAGCCTTGTGGAAGAAAATTAAGCTGTCATATGCTTGAAGTTTCCATAAAACCATTCTGCCATCCAACACCTGTTTCTAACCACTGGAGCCATTTTTGAGCTGGACAGATATTCCAAACAAGCCAGCTGCTAAACAGCACAAACATCTCACAATTTTTTTGGCGCAATTTCAGCCTTCCAGAAGCAACCTCATGGCTTTATGATCCCATCAGGAATATCTTAATCAGGACATAGTCTATGATAGTCCCTAGGAACACTACTCTTGTTGCTGGAACCAGAGAACTCTACCCCACATTCACCTTCCACCCGTGAGACCGGAAGGACGGACAGTAACATCTCCGTTTGAGATTCTACCTTTCGAAAGGAAGGAGCCTGAATTAGAATATCGTCCATATAGGGGGCCACTCCTAGAAGAGCCCCTAGGACCTTCGAGAATATTCTGGGAGCTGTGGCCAGGCCGAATGGCAAGGCCACAAACTGAAATTGACTATCCAGGAATGCAAACCTCAGAAACTTGTGATGATCCCTGTGGATGGGAACATGTAAGTAAGCGTTCCTTTAGGTCTATGGTAGTCATATACTGACCCTCTTGGATCAAAGGAAGAATTGTCCGAATAGTCTCCATCTTGAATCACAGAACCTTGAGGAATTTGTTGAGACATTTTAAGTCTAGAATCAGGCGGAAAGGTACCACGAAAGGGTTTGAGTAAAATCCCAGACCCTGTCCCAACTTTGAAACCGGAACAATCAGCCCCAGAGCCAAGAGGTCTTCGGCACACTTCAAGAATGCCTCTCTCTTTATCTGGTCTGCAGATAATCTGGAAAGGCAAAAACCTGCCCCTGGGTGCACAACCCTTGAATTCTAACCTGTAGCACTGAGAAACAATTTCCACCGTCCATGGGTCTGGAACATCCCATAACCAGACCTGAGCAAACTGAGAAAGTCTGCCCCAAACTAGATCCAGGCCTAGATCAGGGGCAACCCCTTCATGCAGACAGTCAGTCATGGGCTTCTTGGTCTGCTTACCCTTACCCCAGGACTGGTTCGGTTTCCAGGCTGACTTGTTATATCCTGTTTAGACGAGGATGAGGAAGACTTTCCTCTAAAGTTGCAAAAGTAATGAAAAGTACTCTGACGTCCCTTCGGTTTGCTCCTCTTATCCTGGGGCAGAAAAGACCCTTTTCCGCCTGTAATAATTTCTGCCAAACCTGGTCCAAATAAGGTCTTCCCCTTGTAAGGAAGAACCATCAGCTTAGCCTTAGATGAAACGTCCGCTGACCAAGACTTCAATCATAAAGTCCGTCTGGCCAAAACAGCAAAACCAGAGGCCTTAGCTCCCAAACTAAGGACCTGAAGGACCGCATCAGCAATATAGGAATTGGCAAACCTGAGAGCTCTGATTCGGTCCTGAATCTCGTCTAGAGGCATATCCTCCTGTAGAGAATCCGCTAAAGTCTCAAACTAGTATGAGGCGGCACTAGTCACCGTGGTAATACATACCACAGGTTTCCATTGGAGACCAAGAAGTAAAACGATTATCTTAAGATAAGCCTCCATCTTTTTATTCTTCGGATCTTTGAAGGCACAACTGTCCTCAATAGGGATAGTAGTCCTCTTGGCCAGAGTAGAAATGGCACCCTCTACTTTGGGCACCGAAGACCAAGACTCTGGATAGATGATTCTACTGGAAACATTTTCTTAAACACCAGAGATGGTGTAAAAACCACTCCTGGTTTCTCCCACTGTTGGGCTAAGGAAAACCTCTGAAGAGGAAGGAACATCAAAGAAACTTAAGTTTACTGGACTTCTTAGGCGTTACTACTGCCTGAGTCTCAGTCGTCCAAAGTAGCTAAAACCTCCTTTAATAGCACCCGGAGATGTTCCAGCTTAAACCTGAAGGAAAATCCTTAACTATCAGAGAAAGGCATTACACTGTCTGTATCTGAAATCTCACCCTCTGAGCGAGAATCCTCCTCAGATCTTAAAGGAACCTGGTGTTAGAAACAGATACCCTAGTCTCTGAAACCTTAGATTTCCTCTTGCGCTTCCCTAAAAATCTGGGAAACTCGGCCAAAACTGCAGATATGGCTGAGGATACCTGTGCAGCAATCTCTGCCTTTAAAAATTCTCCACTGGGAGTTAAAGAGGAACCGCAGGACACAGTGTTAGCTGCCATAGAGGCTTGGGACGAAATAGGGGAAGGCCCTAGTATTACTTGGACAACATCCTCAACAGAACGCTCAACATTAAAATAACAAATAACTTATCTTTACCCTGTAATGTCTAACACAGGAAGAACAGAACTGTATGGGTGCTGCAATTTGTGAGTCTAAACACAATAAACAGGTATTGAATGCAGTGGACTCCATATCAGACATAACTGATTAATATCCTCTATTCAAATCCTCTAGCGTTAATATTGAGAATGAATTAACAATAAAAAAAAAAAATGAACCAAGTCTCAAAACTATAAATCTTTAATAAAACTCCTCAGTTATTACCTCCCTCCGCACCTCAGTGCCCTTACCACCACCTGAAGCAGTCAACCTTGCAACGTCTTCTAAGTGCTCCGCACCATGCAGCAAAAAAAAAAAAACAGAGCAAGGTTGCGTAGGCCTGATGACATCACGAACATCAGAAAGGCGCAAAAACACTCTGTGGTATCAGCAAGGATATGGGTGTGGCTAAAAAATAAAATAAAAACGCCCGTAATTTGAAAAACAGTTTAACAGTGCAGCACCCAAACACATGAATATGAGCCCTGAGACCTTTGAGTCCCACACGTCTCTCAACAACCTGTGCCTGCGAGCATGTCATAATACAAACACCCATCCTATAAGTGAGCTACCATCCCTTACATTATTTTAAGCAGGAACTTCCTTGTGCCCCTCTCCCACAAGGAAGGCCCGAACTTACCTGCTTTGTTGTCCGAATCACATAATGTGAGAGGACACAGTCTCCTCACAGCGACTAGGATAACAGATAGCCAAGTAACCAACTTAGATATCTGAAGTCAGGGCAGCATAGGAAGAGAAACGGAGCAAGCACCACTTTGCAAGTTCTCCACTGCTTTAAAACCAGCACAGCTCGACCGCAAAGACCAACGTGGGCTAGGTTATACCCTGCAGCTTGATTGAAGTCTCAATCTTCTAAGAAAATATAATTTAATTACACACTAAAAAACTTCACCTCCTCGATGCACATAGAGGCAAAGAGAATGACTGGGGTTTATGGGTAGGAAAGTGATACTTAATTTTTACTGTGGTGCTCTTTGTCTCCTCCTGCTGGCGAAGGGTGGTATTCCCAACAGTAATTAAGATGAACCTGTGTACTTACCACATCTTTAGAAGAAACTGAATTTAAACTAGTTTTATCAGAAGATTAAGGATCTTTAACCCCAAAAGTGACTAAGACCTCTTTTAAAAGAGAACTAATATGTTCAACTTTAAACAAAAAAAAAAAAAAGAAAAAAAAAAAAAAAAGGAGGAAATATCAGGTTCCACCTCAGATAAGGAATATTCGGCCCCACTGAAAAACCCTTTTATGTGAAAAAAACATAATTTATGCTTACCTGATAAATTCCTTTCTCCTGTAGTGTAGTCAGTCCACGGGTCATCATTACTTATGGGATATTAACTCCTCCCCAACAGGAAGTGCAAGAGGATCACCCAAGCAGAGCTGCTATATAGCTCCTCCCCTCTACGTCACACCCAGTCATTCGACCGAGAACCAAACGAGACAGGAGAAACTATAGGGTGCAGTGGTGACTGGAGTATAATTTAAAATTTAGACCTGCCATAAAAAACAGGGCGGGCCGTGGACTGACTACACTACAGGAGAAAGGAATTTATCAGGTAAGCATAAATTATGTTTTCTCCTGTTAAGTGTAGTCAGTCCACGGGTCATCATTACTTATGGGATACCAATACCAAAGCTAAAGTACACGGATGACGGGAGGGACAGGCAGGATCTTTATACGGAAGGAACCACTGCCTGAAGAACCTTTCTCCCAAAAACAGACTCCGAAGAAGCAAAAGTGTCAAATTTGTAAAATTTGTAAAAAGTATGAAGAGAAGACCAAGTTGCAGCCTTGCAAATCTGTTCAACAGAGGCCTCATTCTTAAAGGCCCAAGTGGAAGCCACAGCTCTAGTAGAATGAGCTGTAATTCTTTCAGGAGGCTGCTGTCCAGCAGTCTCATAGGCTAAACGTATTATGCTACGAAGCCAGAAAGAGAGAGAGGTAGCAGAAGCTTTTTGACCTCTCCTCTGTCCAGAATAAACGACAAACAGGGAAGAAGTTTGACGAAAATCTTTAGTTGCCTGTAAATAAAATTGTGTAGAAGCCGTTCCTTCTTTGAAGAAGGGTTAGGGCACAATGATGGAACAACAATCTCTTGATTGATATTCTTGTTAGTAACTACCTTAGGTAAGAACCCAGGTTTAGTACGCAGAACTACCTTATCTGAATGAAAAATCAGATAAGGAGAATCACAATGTAAAGCTGATAACTCAGAGACTCTACAAGCCGAGGAAATAGTCATTAAAAACAGAACTTTCCAAGATAACAACTTGATATCAATGGAATGAAGGGGTTCAAATGGAACACCCTGTAAAACGTTAAGAACTAAGTTTAAGCTCCACGGTGGAGCTACAGTTTTAAACACAGGCTTAATCCTAGCCAAAGCCTGACAAAAAGCCTGAACGTCTGGAACTTCTGACAGACGTTTGTGTAAAAGGATGGACAGAGCTGAGATCTGTCCCTTTAAAGAACTTGCAGATAAACCCTTTTCTAAACCCTCTTATAGAAAAGACAATATCCTAGGAATCCTAACCTTACTCCATGAGTAACTCTTGGATTCACACCAGTGTAAGTATTTACGCCAAATCTTATGGTAAATCTTCCTGGTAACAGGTTTCCTAGCCTGTATTAAAGTATAGATTACTGACTCCGAAAATCCACGCTTTGATAAAATCAAGCGTTCAATTTCCATGCAGTCAGCTTCAGAGAAATTAGATTTTGATGTTTGAAAGGACCCTGAATTAGAAGGTCCTGTCTCAGAGGCAGAGACCAAGGTGGACAGGATGACATGTCCACTAGATCTGCATACCAGGTCCTGCGTGGCCACGCAGGCGCTATTAGAATCACTGATGCTTTCTCCTGTTTGATCCTGGCAATCAAACGAGGAAGCATCGGGAAGGGTGGAAACACATAAGCCATCCCGAAGGTCCAAGGTGCTGTCAAAGCATCTACCAGGACCGCTCCCGGGTCCCTGGACCTGGACCCGTAGCAAGGAAGCTTGGCGTTCTGGCGAGACGCCATGAGATCCATATCTGGTTTGCCCCAACGTCGAAGTATTTGGGCAAAGACCTCCGGATGAAGTTCCCACTCCCCCGGATGAAAAGTCTGACGACTTAGGAAATCCGCCTCCCAGTTCTCCACTCCTGGAATGTGGATCGCTGACAGGTGGCAAGAGTGAGACTCTGCCCAGCGAATTATCTTTGATACTTCCATCATCGCTAGGGAACTTCTTGTCCCTCCTTGATGGTTGATGTAAGCTACAGTCGTGATGTTGTCCGACTGAAACCTGATGAACCTCCGAGTTGTTAACTGAGGCCAAGCCAGAAGGGCATTGAGAACTGCTCTCAATTCCAGAATGTTTATTGGAAGGAAACTCTCCTCCTGAATCCATGATCCCTGAGCCTTCAGGGAATTCCAGACAGCGCCCCAACCAAGTAGGCTGGCGTCTGTTGTTACAATTGTCCAGTCTGGCCTGCTGAAGGGCATCCCCCTGGACAGATGTGGCCGAGAAAGCTACCATAGAAGAGAATTTCTGGTCTCTTGATCCAGATTCAGAGTAGGGGACAAATCTGAGTAATCCCCATTCTACTGACTTAGCATGCACAATTGCAGCGGTCTGAGATGCAGGCGTGCAAAGGGTACTATGTCCATTGCCGCTACCATTAAGCCGATTACCTCCATGCATTGAGCCACTGACGGGTGTTGAATGGAATGAAGGACACGGCAAGCATTTTGAAGCTTTGTTAACCTGTCTTCTGTCAGGTAAATCTTCATTTCTACAGAATCTATAAGAGTCCCCAAGAAGGGAACTCTTGTGAGTGGTAAGAGAGAACTCTTCTCTTCGTTCACCTTCCACCCATGCGACCTTAGAAATGCCAGTACTAACTCTGTATGAGACTTGGCAGTTTGAAAGCTTGACGCTTGTATCAGAATGTCGTCTAGGTATGGAGCCACTGAAATTCCTCGCGGTCTTAGTACCGCCAGAAGAGAGCCCAGAACCTTTGTGAAGATTCTTGGAGCCGTAGCCAACCCGAATGGAAGAGCTACAAACTGGTAATGCCTGTCTAGGAAGGCAAACCTTAGATACCGGTAATGATCTTTGTGAATCGGTATGTGAAGGTAGGCATCCTTTAAATCCACTGTGGTCATGTACTGACCCTTTTGGATCATGGGTAAGATTGTCAGAATAGTTTCCATTTTGAACGATGGAACTCTTAGGAATTTGTTTAGGATCTTTAAATCCAAGATTGGTCTGAAGGTTCCTTCTTTCTTGGGAACCACAAACAGATTTGAGTAAAACCCTTGTCCGTGTTCCGACCGCGGAACCGGATGGATCACTCCCATTAGTAAAAGATCTTGTACACAGCGTAGAAACGCCTCTTTCTTTATCTGGTTTGTTGACAACCTTGAAAGATGAAATCTCCCTTTTGGGGGAGAGGCTTTGAAGTCCAGAAGATATCCCTGAGATATGATCTCTAACGCCCAGGGATCCTGGACATCTCTTGCCCAAGCCTGGGCGAAGAGAGAAAGTCTGCCCCCCACTAGATCCGTTCCCGGATCGGGGGCCCTCACTTCATGCTGTCTTAGGGGCAGCAGCAGGTTTTCTGGCCTGCTTGCCCTTGTTCCAGGTCTGGTTAGGTTTCCAGCCTTGTCTGTAGCGAGCAACAGCTCCTTCCTGTCTTGGAGTAGAGGAAGTTGATGCTGCTCCTGCCTTGAAGTTACGAAAGGCACGAAAATTAGACTGTCTAGCCCTAGGTTTGGCTCTGTCTTGAGGCAGGGCATGGCCTTTACCTCCTGTAATATCAGCGATAATTTCTTTCAAACCGGGCCCGAATAAAGTCTGCCCCTTGAAAGGTATGTTAAGTAATTTAGATTTAGAAGTAACATCAGCTGACCAGGATTTTAGCCACAGTGCTCTGCGTGCCTGAATGGCGAATCCGGAATTCTTAGCCGTAAGTTTAGTTAAATGTACTACGGCATCAGAAATAAATGAATTAGCTAGCTTAAGGGTTTTAAGCTTGTTTGAAATCTCATCTATTGGCGCTGAGTCAAGGGTCTCTTCCAGAGACTCGAACCAAAATGTGGCCGCAGCCGTGACAGGCGCAATACATGCAAGGGGTTGCAATATAAAACCTTGTTGAACAAACATTTTCTTAAGGTAACCCTCTAACTTTTTATCCATTGGATCTGAAAAGGCACAGCTATCCTCCACCGGGATAGTGGTACGCTTAGCCAGAGTAGAAACTGCTCCCTCCACCTTAGGGACCGTCTGCCATAAGTCCCGTGTGGTGGCGTCTATTGGAAACATTTTTCTAAATATAGGAGGGGGGGAAAAAGGGTACACCGGGCCTATCCCACTCCTTGGTAATAATCTCCGTAAGCCTCTTAGGTATAGGAAAGACGTCAGTACACGCCGGTACCGCATAGTATCTATCCAGCCTACACCGTGTTACAATCATTCAGAGCCGCTAATACCTCCCCTAGCAGTACACGGAGGTTTTCTAGTTTAAACTTAAAATTTGAAATGTCTGAATCCAGTCTATTTGGATCAGATCCGTCACCCGCAGAATGAAGCTCTCCGTCCTCATGTTCTGCAAATTGTGACGCAGTATCTGACATGGCCCTAGTATTATCAGCGCACTCTGTTCTCACCCCAGAGTGATCTCGCTTACCCCTAAGTTCTGGCAATTTAGACAAAACTTCAGTCATAACATTAGCCATGTCCTGTAGAGTGATTTGTAATGGCCGCCCTGATGTACTTGGCGTTACAATATCACGCACCTCCCGAGCGGGAGATGCAGGTACTGACACGTGAGGCAAGTTAGTCTGCATAACTTCCCCCTCGTTGTCTGGTGAATGATGTTCAACATGTACAGATTGATTTTTATTTAAAGTAGCATCAATGCAATTAGTACTTAAGTTTCTATTGGGCTCCACCTTGGCTTTTACACATATAGCACAGAGATATTCCTCTGAGTGAGACATGTTTAACAAACTAGCAACATTTAAAATATAAGCGTTTTTATCACAGTCAAAGCACAATCTCACAGGTCTGCTGTGAGTGATTACCTCCCTCAAAATAAGTTTTGAAGACCCCTGAGCTCTGTAGAGACGTTCCGGATCATGCAGGGAGAGAAGACAGACTTGTGACTGAATTTCTGATGCGTAGCAAAAGCGCCAAAATAGGCCCCTCCCACTCACACACAACAGTGAGGGAAGCTCAGTGAAACGGTTTTTAATTTAAAATAAACGACAGCCATGTGGAAAATAGCGCCCAAAACAATTTTTCACCAAGTACCTCAGATAATTAAACGATTTAACATGCCAGCAAACGTTTAAAATCTAATTATATGAAATGTCATTAAAAAGCCTGCTGCTAGTCGTTCACACTGCAAGTTAGGCTAAAAGTTATATGCATACAGTATTGTCCCAGTGAAGTGCCATTCCCCAGAATACTGAAGTGTAAACATATATACATATCAGCCTGATACCAGTTGTTACTACTGCATTTAAGGCTGAACTTACATTATATCGGTATTGGCAGTATTTTCTCAGTCAATTCCATTCCTTAGAAAATAATATACTGCAACATACCTCTTTGCAGGTGAACCTGCCCGCTGTCCCCTGATCTGAAGTTTACCTCACTCCTCAGAATGGCCGAGAACAGCAAAATGAATCTTAGTTACGTCCGCTAAGATCATACAAAACTCAGGTAGATTCTTCTTCAAATTCTGCCTGAGAAGAAACAACACACTCCGGTGCTGTTTAAAATAACAAACTTTTGATTGAAGATATAAAAACTAAGTATAATCACCACAGTCCTCTCACACATCCTATCTATTAGTTGGGTGCAAGAGAATGACTGGGTGTGACGTAGAGGGGAGGAGCTATACAGCAGCTCTGCTTGGGTGATCCTCTTGCACTTCCTGTTGGGGAGGAGTTAATATCCCATAAGTAATGATGACCCGTGGACTGACTACACTTAACAGGAGAAACCCTCCTATGTGAAAAAACATATGCACATTGTCATTCTTCAACCACCTCCAGCAGGGGCAACGTAAATACTGAGGTATGTGTGAGTTGGGAGGGGTTTTATAGAGCTCTTGGGGTTTGGGAATCTTTGCCTGCTCCTGGTGGTAGAGAAAGAAAATTTATGCTTACCTGATAAATTTATTTCTTTTTTGACACAATGAGTCCACGGATCATCTTAATTACTATTGGGATATTCACCTCCTGGTCAGCAGAAGGCGGCAAAGAGCACCACGGCAAAGCTGTTAAATATCACCTCCCTTTCTTCCCAACTCCCAACCCAGTCATTTGACCGAAGTAAAGCAGAGAAAGGAAGTAAGGTGCAGAGGTGTCTGAAGTTTACAAAAAACAACAACAACAACCTGTCTATCAAACAGGGCGGGCCGTGGACTCATCGTTTCAAAAAAGAAATAAATTTATCAGGTAAGCATAAATTTTCTTTTCAATGACACGATGAGTCCACGGATCATCTTAATTACTATTTGGAATCAATACCCAAGCTAGAGTACACAGATGATACGGGAGGGACAAGACAGGCAACCTAAACAGAAGGCACCACTGCTTGAAAAACCCTTTCTCCCAAAAGCAGCCTCAGCCAAGGCAAAAGTGCCAAACTTGTATAACTTGATGAAGTGAAGAAAGGACTAAGTAGCAGCCTTGCAAATCTGTCCCACAGAAGCCTCATTCTTGAATGTCCATGAAGAGGCAACCGCCCTCGAGGAATGAGCCGTAACTCTCTGGAGGCTGCTGTCCAGCAGTCTTATATGCAAAACGTAGGATACTCTTCAACCAAAAAGACGAGAAAACCACAAACAAGGCAGAAGACTGACAAATTGCTTAGTCGCCTGCAGGAAAAACTTTAAGGCACGAACCACATCCAAATTGTGCAAAAACGTTTCCTACTGAGAGGTAGGATTAAGACACAATGAAAGAACAACAATCTCCTGATAAATGTTTCTACCAAAACAAAATTTAGGAAGAAATCCTAATTTAGTACGAATGAATGAATGAAAAATAGGGTAAGGGGACTCATACTGCAACGCCGAGAGCCCTGACACTCTGTGAGCAGAGAAAAAGGCAACAAAAAACATCAATACAGTTAGTACATAAATTTCTATTGGGCTCCACTTTGGCTTTAGCACATATATCTTCCTCTGAATCAGAGATGTTTAACACACTAGCAAATAAACTAGCAACTTGGAAATACTTTTCAAGTAATTTACTATAATATGAAAACGTACTGTGCCTATAAGAAGCACAGAAAAAGTTATGACAGTTGAAAATTAATAAACTGAAAAGTTATAGCATCAAATCTTTGTAAAAAACACAATTTTAGCAAAGGATTGTTCCCATTAGCAAAGGATAACTAACCCTGATAGCAGAAAAAAAAAAAAAATACAGAAATAAACTTTTTTTTATCACAGTCAACTACAATCTCACAGCTCTGCTGTGAGTGATTACCTCCCTCAAAACAAGTTTTGAAGACCCCTGAGTTCTGTAGCGATGAACCGGATCATGCAGGGAAGACAAACTTCTGACTGAATTTTTTGATGCGTAGCAAAAGCACCAAAAAAGGTCCCTCCCCCTCACACATAACAGTGAGAGAGATCAGTAAACTGTCATAAATTAAATAAAACGACTGCCAAGTGGAAAAAAATAGTGCCCAAAATATTTTTTCACCCAGTACCTCAGAAAATTAAACGATTTTACATGCCAGCAAAAAACGTTTAACATTAATAAATTGAGTGTTATTAAAAAGCCTGTTGCTAGTCCCTGCAAATTAGGCTAAAGTTTTATGCATACAGTATAATTCCAGTGAAGTGCCATTCCCCAGAATACTGAAGTGTAAAATATACATACATGACAGCCTGATACCAGTTGATGCTACTGCATTTAAGGCTGAGTTTACATTATATCGGTATGGCAGAATTTTCTCATCAATTCCATTGTCAGAAAATAATAAGCTGCTACATACCTCTTTGCAGATTAATCTGCCCGCTGTCCCCTGATCTGAAGTTTACCTCTCCTCAGATGGCCGAGAAACAGCAATATGATCTTAACTACTCCGGCTAAAATCATAGAAAAACTCAGGTAGATTCTTCTTCAAATTCTACCAGAGAAGGAATAACACACTCCGGTACTATTATAAAATAACAAACTTTTGATTGAAGGTATGAAACTAAGTATAATCACCACAGTCCTCTCACACATCCTATCTATTCGTTGGGTGCAAGAGAATGACTGGTAATGGCAGTTAGGGGAGGAGCTATATAGCAGCTCTGCTGGGTGAATCCTCTTGCACTTCCTGTTGGGGAGGAGTTAATATCCCATAAGTAATGGATGATCCGTGGACTGGATACACTTAACAAGAGAAATATAACTTTCCGAGATGAGATAACTTGATATCTAAGGAATGCATAGGCTCAAATAGAGCCCCTTGAACTTTGAGAACCAAATTAAGACTCCACAGAGGAGTAACTGGCTTGAACACAGGCCTGATCCTGACCAAGGCCTGACAAAAAGACTGTACATCTGCCAGACGCTTGTGTAACAAAATAAATAAAGCAGAAATTTGTTGATAATCTTTTCTCCAAACCCTCTTGGAGAAAAGACAAAATTCGAGAAATCCTAACTCTACTCCAAGAGAAGCCCTTGGGTTCACAAAAATAGTTATTTATGCCATATCTAATAGTAAATCCTTCTAGTTACAGGTTTACAAGCCTGAATCATGGTCTATGACCGATTCAGAAAAGCCCCGCTTGGATAAATTTAAGCGTTCAATCTCCAAGCAGTCAGCTTCAGAGAAACTAGAATGGGGTGAAGGAAGAGCCCTTGGATTGGAAGGTCCTTCCTCAACAGAAGTCTCCAAGGTGGCAGAGATGACATGTCCACCAAAGCTGCATACCAAATCCTGCAAAGCCAAGCCGGAGCAAAACAAACAGAGAAAATAGGTATGCTAGCCTGAAGGTCCAAAAGTACCACCAGGGAATATGTTCAGTACTGCCTGTGTCCCTGGACCTCGACCCGTACTAAGGAAGCTTGGTATTCTGTCCCCCATCTGAGAATCAGGCTGGGAAACCACTTCCAGATGGAGCTCTCACTCCCCCGGATGAAAAGTCTGCCTGCTCAAGAAGTTCGCTTCCCAGTTGTCTACCCCTAGGATGTGGATCGCCGACAGACAGCAAGAATTTTGGATACCACTGTCATCGCTAAGGAACTCCTCGTTCCTTCCTGATGAATGATGTAAGCTACTGAAGTTATGTTATCCGATTGGAATCTGAAACTGGACTGAAGCTAACTGGAGCCAAGTCAGAAGAGCATTGAAAATCGCTCTCAGCTCCATAATGTTTATAGGAAGAACGGAATCTGACCGAGTCTAAACTCCCTGAGCCTTTAGGGAGCCCCAGACTGTTCCCCATCCTAGAAGGCTGGTGTCAGTTGTCACAATCACCCAAGATTGTCTGCGAAAGCAGGTTCCCTGGGAGAGATGATCCAGAGACAACCCCCATTGAAGAGAATCCCTTGTCTCCTGCAGTATGCGAGGAGACAAGTCCACATAATCTCCGTTCCATTGCCTGAGCATGGTTAAAGGGACACTGAACCCAAATTTTCTCTTTTGTGATTCAGAGAGAACATGACATTTTAAGCAACTTTCTAATTTACTCCTATTATCAAATGTTCTTATTCTCTTGGTATCTTTATTTGAAATGCAAGTTTAGATGCCGGCCCATTTTTGGTGAACAACCTAGGTTGTCCTTGCCGATTGGTGGATAAATTCATCCACCAATCAAAAACTGCTGTCAAGAGTTCTGAACCAAGAAAAAAAAGTTTAGATGCCTTCTTTTTTATATAGAAATAGCAAGAGAACGAAGAAACATTGATAATGAGTAAATTAGAAAGTTGCTTAAAATTGCATGCTCTATCTGAATAACAAAATACAGTTTTTGGGTTCAGTGTCCCTTTAACTGCAGAGGTCTGAAGTAGAACCGAGCAAACGGGATGATGTCCATTGCCACTACCATCAGCCCAATTATCTCCATGACTGAGCCACTGATGGCCGAGGAGTGGACTGAAGAACTAGACAAGTATCAAATAGCTTTGATTTCTTGACTTCTGTCAAAAAAATCCTTATTGATAAGAAATCTATTATGGTTCCCAAGAAAATCACCCTTGTTCTTGAGATTAAGGAACTCTTTCCCAAATCCACCTTCCATCCAAGAGATCTCAGGAAGGATAACAGCAATTCTGTGTGGGATCTTGCTTGTTGTTAGGATGGCGCCTGGACTATAGAATTTAGTCAAGATAGGGTGCCACTGCAATGCCCCGTAACCGAAGCACCGCCAACAGAGATCCCAGAATCTTTGAGAAATTTCTGGGAGCTGTGGCAAGACCAAAAAGGGCAGAGTCATGAATTGAAAGTTTTTGTCCAGAAAGGTCAACCTTAGAAACCTGTGATGGTCCCAGAGAATGAGAACCTGCAGGTACACGTCCTTTGATCCAGGAGGGTCAACTTATGACAACTGTGGATTTAAAGGGAGACTGGAACGAATAGTTTCCATCTAGAAGGACGGTACTCTGAGGAATTTGTTTAGACTCTCGAGATCTAAAATAGGCCTGAAGGTTCCTTGTTTTTTTGGGAACCACGAAAAGATGGAATAAAATCCCAGACCCCGTTCCTGATTCGGAACAGGAACTATCACTCCCATGTGGGAGAGGTCTCTTACAGTGTAAAAACGCCTCTTTTTGTCGGGTCTACAGAATCTTGAAAGCAGAAAACGGCCTCTGAGAGGAAAACTTTTGAACTCTATTTTGTATCCCTGGGACACTATTGCTACTACCCAGGGATCCGGCACATCTCGAACCCAAGCCTGAGCGAAGGAAAGTCTGCCCCCTACAAGATCCGGTCCCGGATCGGGGCAGACTCTTCATGCTGACTTTGACTCCATAGCTGGCTTCTTGGATTGATTTCCTTATTCCAAGACAAATTGGGTCTCCATGAAGGTTTAGACTGTTACTGCTTGGAGACAGAAGAGGAAAAAAAAATTCCTTTGAATTTTCGAAAGGAACGAAAATTACTCTGTTGTCCCTCTTGTTTGTTTGCTTTTGACCTGAGGGAGAAAGAAACCCCTAACTCCCGTAATATCAGATTATTTCCGTCAAGACAGGTCCCAACAAGGACTTCCCCTTGTAGGGAATCGCTAAAAACTTAGATTTAGAGCATACATCCGCAGACTAAGGTTCTAACCATAAGGCTCTGCGAGCTAGAACAGAGAAACCTGATTTTTTTGCTCCCAGTTTGATAACTTGAAGGGAAGAATTCGTAATAAAGGAATTAGCCAATTTAAAAGCTTTTATCCTATCCTGGGCTTCATCTAGGGGAGTTTGACCTAGTAGCATCTAACAACGCATCAACCCAATATGCCGCCGCACTAATGACGGTAGCAAAGTACACAGCTGATTGCCATTGTAAGCCCTGGTGTACATACCTTTTCTAATTTTTGTCCATAGGACCTTTGAAAGCACAACTATCCTCTAAGGCATGGGTTTCCAAACTTGGCTCTCTAGAGGTTTTGGAACTACATTTCCCATGATGCTCAGCTAGATAAAATGCTGGCTGAGCATCATGGGAAATGTAGTTCCAAAACCTCTGAAGGACCAAGTTTGGAAACCCCTGCTCTAAGGGTATAGTAGATCTTTTAGCCAAGGTGGAAACTACTCCTTCCACCCTAGGGACCGTTTGCAAAGCCTCCTTAACTGAGTCGGCTATAGGAAACATCTTTAAATATATGGGATGGAGAAAAGGTATACCTGGTCTCTCCCATTCCTTATAACTTACTGGACGCTCTAGGATAGACTACGCCGGTAGTGTTGGAGTCACCCAGGGTAGCTAAAACCTCCTTATATAACAAATTGAGGTATTCAAGCTAAAAAAAACTGAAAGAAAACAACCTCAGGATCAGATAAAGGTATTACTCCATCTGAGTATGAGAATTACCCCTCAGATACCACCGAAGTATCTTTCTCTTTCAGATTACAAGGAAGAAACATTCGGAATAGCAACTACTGAATCAATCACACTAAAATGATTGAAAATATATCCTCTAGTAATATTTTCTACATCATGGGAAAAACAGATAAGGCATGAAATGCAGAGTAACTCCAGGTGGAGTGTGAGAGGAAGCGCAGGGCACTACATGTGGGCCATAAATTTTTTGGGACACCATAGGAGAAATTTGTGGCATATCTTGACCATTGTCTGCGCATTAGGAGTAGGTTCAGAAAATACTTAATTTTTTTTTATAAAAGTTAAACACAAAAAATGTTACTGTCTCTTTAAATTTTAAAACAACTTTTTGTTTTTAAGTGCAGAAGGAAGCTAGAATAGTACGCAATTACTGCAGGACCTATCTACTCCTCAGCTAAACCTTGCTGAGGAGCCCATCTGCCTTTCTAATACCCAAACTTTATTTCAAGACATAACTAAAAATAAAAAAACGTTACTGTCTGTAATCTGATCATAAAAGGTCCGGAACGTAGCTATAGCGTTGTCCGGTCCTGCTTATATGTAAACATTGAGTATTGAGCTCAGTGACTCTTCTTTCCGTTCCCAAAACGGTCTACAATTTTATCACAAAAAGGTCCAGAACGCAACTGTAACGCTGTCTGGACCCACTTATCTGTAAACATTAAGTACTGTGCTAAACAGTCCTTCCGTATTTGAAATCTGAATTGAAGAGATGAGTGTGCGGACCAAAATTGGCGCCACACGTAGCTCTGCCCATCGTGGGCGTTACAATCATCAATCTCCCGGTCGCCATTATTATTGTTCTTCCAAATACGCAACCGGGAGCTAACAACATACAGTCAAACCTGGCGGCAAATTAGGCTACCGCTTTCTAGACCGCAGCTTAGCCCAAATATGTGACCAAAATATCACCTCCCACTGAGTCATTTACCATCAGCCCTAGTGATAAAAGCCCCCAGAGATAAAGCCACCTAACCAGTCTCCTCAGCCCCAGTGCCTGCTTACAACGTGCTGTAACTGAATATATATATATATATATATATATATATATATATATATATATATATATATATATATATATATATATATATATATATATATATCACATAATTTATGCTTACCTGATAAATTTATTTCTCTTGTAGTGTATCCAGTCCACGGATCATCCATTACTTATGGGATATTCTCCTTCCCAACAGGAAGTTGCAAGAGTTCACCCACAGCAGAGCTGCTATACAGCTCCTCCCCTAACTGCCATATCCAGTCATTCGACCGAAAACATGCAGAGAAAGGAAAAACCATAGGGTGCAGTGGTGACTGTAGTTTAAATGAAAAAATTACCTGCCCTAAAATGACAGGGCGGGCCGTGGACTGGATACACTACAAGAGAAATAAATTTATCAGGTAAGCATAAATTATGTTTTCTCTTGTTAAGTGTATCCAGTCCACGGATCATCCATTACTTATGGGATACCAATACCAAAGCTAAAGTACACGGATGAAGGGAGGGACAAGGCAGGAACTTAAACGGAAGAGACCACTGCCTGAAAAAAAAAATCCTCTCTCCCAAAAATAGCCTCCAAAGAAGCAAAGTATGAAGTGCAGACCAAGACGCCGTCTTGTAAATCTGTTCAACAGAAGCCTCATTTTAAAAAAGGCCCAAGTGAAAACCACAGCTCTAGTAGAATGAGCTGTAATCCCTTCAGGAGGCTGCTGTCCAGCAGTCTCATAAGATAAACGAATTATGCTTTTAACCAAAAAGAAAGAAAGAGGTTGTTGAAGTCTTTTGACCTCTCCTCTGTCCAGAGTAGACAAGAAACCAAGTAAATGTTTGATGAAAATCTGAAGTAGCTTGTAAGTAAAACATTAAAGCACGAACCACGTCCAAATTGTGTAAAAGACATTCCATCTTTGAAGAAGGCTTAGAATACAAGAATGGAACAACACTCTCTTGAGTGATAATCTTGTTGGATACCACCTTAGGTAAAAAACCCAGTCTTGATACACAGGACTACCTTATCCGTACGGAGGACCAGATAAGGAGAATCACATTGTGAAGCAGATAACTCGGAGACTCTACAAGCCGAGGAAATATCTACCAAAAATGAACATTCCAGGATAAAAAGTTTGATATCTATAGAATGAAAAGGTTCACACAGAACTCATTGAAGAACCTCAATAATCAGGTTTAAGCTCCATGGCGGAGCAATAGGTTTAGACACAGGCTTGGTTCTAACCAAAGCCTGACAAAATGCCTGAACGTCTGGAGAATCTGCCAGACGCTTGTGCAAAAGGACAGAGTAGGAATCTGTCATTTTAAGGAACTAGCTGACAACCCTTTTCTCAAAATCATCTTGGAGAAAAGATAGTATCCTGGGAATCCAGACTTTACTCGATGAGTAACCCTTGGATTCATATCAATAAGATATTTATGCTATATCTATGTTAAATTTTTCTAGTGACAGGCTTTCATGCCTGTACTAAGGTATCAATGACTGACTCTGAGAAGCCATGTTTCGATAACATCAAGCATTCAGTCTCCAGGCAGTCCATCTCAGAGAAGTTTAATATAGATGGTTGAAAGGACCCTGAGGTAGAGTGTTAGTTTAGTCAAATGAACAAAGGCATCAGAAACAAAGGAATTGGCTAGCTTAAGTTCTCTTAGCTTGACAATTATTCATCCAATGGAGTCACTACCTGTAAAGCCTCATCCAGAGACTCCAACCAGAACGCCGCAGCAGCAGTGACAGGAGCAATGCATGCAAGGGCTGCAGGATAAAACCTTGTTGAATAAACATTTTCCTAAGGTAACCCTCTAATTTTTTATCCATTGGATCTAAAAAAAAAAAGCACAACTGTCCTCGACAGGGATAGTGGTACGCTTAGCTAGAGTAGAAACTCTTCTCTCCACCTTAGGGACCATAAGTGCCATAAGTCCCGTGTGGTGGCATCTGTTAGAAACATTTTTCTAAAAATAGGAGGGGAAGAGAACGGCACACCTGGTCTATCCCATTCCTTATTAATAATTTCTGCAAACCTCTTTAGGTATTGGAAAAAACATCAGTACACACCGGCACTGCTAGTATCTATTCAGTCTACACAATTTCTCTGGCACTGTGATTGTAACACAGTCATTCAGAGCTGCTAAAAACTACCTGAGTAACAAGTGGAGGATCTTAAGCATAAATTTTAAATGTAGAAATATCGGAATCAGGTTAAATCATCTCCCCTGAGTCAAAAATATCACCCACAGACTGAAGCTCCCCTCAGCTTCTGCATATTGTGAGGCAGTATCAGACATGGTTCTTGACGCATCTGTATGCTCTGTATCTACCCCCAGAGCTATCTCGCTTTCCTTTAATTTCAGGTAGTCTGACTAATACCGCTGCCAGAGTATTATTCATAACTTTCGCCATGTCTTGTAAAATAAACGCTATAAGGACCCTTGATGTACTAGGCGCCATTTGAGCGTGAGTCCCTGGAGCGGGAGTCGAAGATAGTCTTGAGAAAGGCCTTGATATAGGCCGAAACGCGTAGACAGACATACTGGTAAGCTTATTTCCTATTGTTAGATAAGTGTAAAAACTCATTGCACCATTGTTTGTTTGTTTTCTTTTACAGGTCAAGAACTTTTATATTGGTCCTATTGGATTTTAGCCATTGACACCATTTTAGGTTGATTTTCACATTTTTTCCACTGGATACATTTTTATGTTTGGATACACAGAATATATATCCTTTTTGACACCATTATTTTTCACCACGACATTTGTCACTATTTGATTGCTACATATTTTTTGAATTTTGGACACCCGTTTGAGGATTGGATCATTTTAGAGACTTAATTTGAGAGACGTTTTTGAGACTCACTATCACACACTTTCTTTTGGATTCACAGTTTTTTCATTTTGGATTCACATTTGGACCAACGTTTTGGAGTTTTTGGATATATAGGTACCTATTCGTGTCATAGACATTTACATTGCACTTGTTCACTGTTTACCGCTACCTTTTGCTGAATTGTTTCAGATCTATACACTGCTACAGTGAGACGTCATTCATTTGTTTTTTGTTTTTAGCATATTTAACTCTGTATATTTGTATGTACCATGGATCCATGCTACTTTTAACTGTTTAAATTGTTATGTTACTATTGGTTGTATTAAATTTTAACTAAAGTATTTTTTAATCATCATAGTTATATGCCTCTCTCTTATACATCCTATTAAGCTTTAAGCGCTCCCTCCGATACCCATATTTTCACTTCTCCAAGCCCGCTAGGGGACTTTTTAGGAGGAGAGCTTTAGGACTCTATAGCGCTCAGTTTACCACACCCCACTCAGCGGGAGTCGAAGAGTCTGACACGTGGGGAGAGTTAGTCAGCATAACTTCCCCCTTGACAGAATCCTCTGGTAAAATAAACGCTATGGGCGCCCTTGGTGTACGTGGCGCCATTTGAGCGTGAGTCCCTAAAGCGGGAGTCAAAGGGTCTGACACGTGGGGAGAGTTAGTCGGAATAACTTCCCCCTCGACAGAATCCTCTGGTGATAATGTTTTTAAAGACAAAAAATTATCTTTATTGCTTAACATGAAATCAGTACATCTGGTACACATTCTAAGATGGGGTTCCACCATGGCTTTTAAACATAATGAACACAGAGCTTCCTCTATGTCAGACATGTTAGAACAGATTAATAATGAGACTAGTAAGCTTGGAAAACACTTTAAATCAAGTTAACAAGCAAATATAAAAAACGTTACTGTGCCTTTAAGAGAAACAAATGTTGTCAAAATTTGAAAAACAGTGAAAAAAGGCAGTAAATCAAACGAAATTTTGACAGTATATGTAACAAGTTAACAGAGCATTGCACCCACTTGCAAATGGATGATTAACCCCTTAATGCAAAAAACAGATCAAAAAAATGACAGACGTTTTTTAACAGACACAACAAACCTGCCACAGCTGAGCTGTGGATTACCTTCCCTATAAACGATTTTGGAAGTCTTTTTAGCCCTTTAGAGATGTCCTGTAGCATTCATGGGACTGCTGAGGGAATCTGGATGATTCATTTTGTAATTTTAACTGCGCAAAAAAAGCGCTAATTTAGGCCCCTCCCACTCATATTACAACAGTGGGAAGCCTCAGTTAACTGTTTCTATGCAGAAAAATTATGCCCCAATAAGTTTTATCACCAAAAGTACGTTAAAAAACGATTAAACATGCCAGCAAACGTTTTAAAACACATTTTTTGAAGAGTATATATATATATATATATATATATATATATATATATATATATATTAATAAGCCTGATACCAGTCGCTACCACTGCATTTAAGGCTTTACTTACATTACTTCGGTATCAGCAGTATTTTCTTAGTCAATTCCATTCCTTAGAAAAATATTTTACTGCACATACCTTAGTTGCAGGAAACCTGCACGCCATTCCCTTTCTGAAGTTACCTCACTCCTCAGAATGTGTGAGAACAGCAAGCGGATCTTAGTTACTTCTGCTAAGATCATAGAAAACGCAGGCAGATTCTTCTTCCAAATACTGCCTGAGAAAAAACAGCACACTCCGGTGCCATTTAAAAATAACAAACTTTTGATTGAAGAAATAAACTAAGTATAAAACACCGGAGTCCTCTCACGACCTCCTATCTAGTTGAGGGTTGCAAGAGAATGACTGGATATGGCAGTTAGGGGAGGAGCTATATAGCAGCTCTGCTGTGGGTGAACTCTTGCAACTTCCTGTTGGGAAGGAGAATATCCCATAAGTAATGGATGATCCGTGGACTGGATACACTTAACAAGAGATATATATATATAAAAAAGAGTTGTGCCAATTAAATAAAGTGCTCCACTTCCTCAGATCTTTTTCCCTGACCCAGAATAAAAAGTCAGCACTTACCTTTAAAATCTGCCTGACAGCAAGGCAGCTCAGCCGGTTTGAGAGGTCCCCTCCCTCACATAGCCCTGTGGATAAAAGATAAAGCCTGAGTCATCTTACTTAGGATATCAGGATTAGTGCAGCATCAATATATGGGAGGCGCAGTGAGAATTATGTCCCACAAATTCCCATTGCTCTAAAGCCACCACTGCTCTACTTAAGAGACTGATATGGACTATGACTACACCCCTTGTACTACTTTAAAAATAAACTCTTGATTGAAGAATCTTTTCTAACACCTAATTTACCACCTCCTTGCTCTTAACGTAGGCAAAGAGAATGACTGGGTTGGGAGGGAAGGGAGGTGATATTTAACAGCTTTGCTGTGGTGCTCTTTGCCGCCTCCTGCTCACCAGGAGGTGAATATCCCAATAGTAATTAAGATGATCCGTGGACTCATTGGGTCATTAAAAAGAGTAATTCTCATAAGTAATAGATAATGGACCATCTGAATGAAAAATACATGAACAAAATTATTATCAGGCTAAAAACTTTGCTCTGAATACATAATTCAAGCAATGGATTTATTTAGTGTTTTTCGTCCCTTTAAAGTTTGGGTTGACAGATAAAATATTTGATGGAAAATGTGCCCCCCCCCTCCCTGTAGTTTACACATAGCTGTAATTTACAAGAGAAACAGACAAAATAAATAAAACTATTTATACAATTATGATAGATTGAATAAGAAGAAAAAAAAAAAAAAAAAGTTAACTTTTCATTTATTCCACAGTTTTACATTCTTCATACTTGAAAACGTTAAAAAATGTAAACTACAAAATGAACAAAATAAAAAGAATTAACTCAGCAAGAATCAACTGTACAAGAGTTACATTTTCATACTCTCTAACAAACAACGTTTACAAGTTTGCATCAGCAGGTAATACAATTCATCATCTTTGCCAAGACCGTCTGCACAGAACAAATATGTTTTTGCTTCTGCCCAACAACTGGCAGTCAGCTTGGCCCAATCAAACCACTCAAATTTAGTCAAGTCCCCAAAACAGTACATTTAAAAGAAATACTACCTGCTCATTACTTTAGGGTTTAATAAAACAGAAATAGCTTAACATAAAAAAAAAAAAAAAATGATATCAAACAGATTTGGCCCCAATCCTTTCTCTGCTCTGGTTGTGGAGGTCAAAACAAACAAAAGCCCATGTTTCTTGATGTCAGTCTGCAGATGTGGTTTTTATAAGTTCCATTCCAAATGTGGTCACTGGTGCATGCATTGAGAAAATTGCACCATATAATTGCTCGCACTGCTTTACATGGTTTAACATTTGAAAATAAAATAAATCGGAGATCTGTTCCATGGAAGAACGAACAGAATTCTTTATATCTGATTATTTTGGTTTTCTCACAAACCAAAGTAAAATATCTGTTGAACTGGTAACATGAAATGGTGACAAAAGTTACTGCTAAGAAACATTTTGTTAAGAGATTAAAAAAAAAATGTATTTCCAGTGTGGGCCACTGTAAATGGAGTCACGTATCTAATCAGGAAGGTGGAAAAAAAAAAATCCATCCAAAGAACAGTGCAACTATTAACAGTTGGGTTGTGAAAGCTGTAACAAATTTACATAGTTGACGCTGAAGAATCATGGTCAACTTATGGTTTCTGGAGAGTATGGAAAGGGCGTTGCAGGAGAGCCAGATTAAAGTCTCATCGTGAAGAGTTTGAACTGGAGCGACTGCGGTGACGACGACGTGCAGGAGATCGTGAGCGGCGGCGGACAGGAGAACGCCTTCGTGGAGAACGAGACCTAAAGAGTAAGATTAGATCTGCATCAAAATTTCAGTAAAAAGTGCCCAACTTCATGAGCACAAAAACAGAATAAAAAAACTCACAAAAAAAAAACGAAAAAAAAAAAAAAAAAAAAAACTCACAAAAAAAAAAAAAAGTATGAACATAAAAGATTCTAAATATATAATGCAGCCAAATATTACCCACAAAAAGGTTTGTTTTTAACTCCATTTAACCCCTTTAATTCAGAAAGTGTGTGTTTGTAATCTTCCCCACTGGGCATGTCTATATATGGAAGGTGCTATCCAGGCCATAGCTTCTGCAGAATGCACTTGTGACTAAAGCAATGCACAGTATAATGCTGAAGTTTTCACAAAGCATGTGACATTATCCCCATAGAAATGAGCAAGCCTCTTGGCAACAAATAGCAGCAGTACCTGTCGTCCCTCCTCACCCCCCCCCCCAAAGTAATTATCCCCATGTGCATACTTTGTTACTAGACATTAAAAGGTTTGGAGGACACTGATAAGGGGGGTGGAGCAGGCTACACTAAAAGTTTAATTAGTTTTACAGATTTTTGGATATTTTATTAATACCTATAAGCTTTTTATACACTGTTTTACCAATTGTAGCAAACAAGGAGTTATGTTTTGTTTTAATAAGATTCAGACTCTGCAGATTAAAACATTAAACAAAATATTATAAATTACAAGGTGTTTTCTGTCTCTTTAAGTGTGTGTGTGTGTGTGTGTGTGTGTGTGTGTGTGTGTGTGTGTGTGTGTGTGTGTGTGTGTGTGTGTGTGTGTGTGTATGTATGTATGTATGTATGTATGTATGTATGTATGTATGTATGTAGACAGGCACAAAGTTAAAGAAATAGGTTATTATGCATGCCCAATACAAATTTAAGGGTGATCCTACCTCCTCCTCATACGTGGGGGAGATCGACGCCACATTGGGGGAGGTGGTAACATCCTGCGAGGCGGACTGAATCTTCGGGGCATTACTCGCAAAGGACGCGGAGTTAACACTGCAGAGGCTGTAATCTCTTGTCCATCAATCTGTCCTGCAAAACGACAGAGTTTGAGATGGCATTATATTTCTGCTGTCAGATTAACCAAATGAAGTGTACAGAATATGGCTCACATGAAGACCAAATTTAAGGAATAGTCTAGTCAAAATGAAAAACGGTCAATGCTTCAGATAGAGCATGCAATTTTAAGCAACTTTCTAATTTACTCCAATTATCAATTTTTCTTAGTTATCTTGGTATTTTTATTTGAAAAAGCAAGAATGTAAGCATAGGAGCCCGCACATTTTTGGTTCAGTTCCAGGGTAACACTTTCTGATTGGTGTCTAAATGTAGCCAACCAATCAGCAAGTGTTACTCAGGTTCTGAACCAAATATGGGCTGGCCCCTAAGCTTACATTCAAATAAAGATACCAAGAGAGCAAAGAAAAATTGATAATTGGAGTAAATTAGAAAGTTGCTTTAAATTGCATTCTCTATCTGAATCATGAAAGTTTAATTTTGACTAGACTATTCCTTTAAGCAAAAGCTGCAAATTTAAAGTTATGGTAAAGTTCAGCAGGAAATAAATACGTCTTAAAAATAAACAGTACCTTCATTTAGGAGTTGAATTGAAAGATAGGCTGACACATTTACTTTAGGAAATCATTCTATAACTTAACCACCATCCGTCCGACCCATGCAAAACAGTCTTTTTCAGGAGGTGACAATTCCACCTCTTAACCAATAGCCCCAATTCAGAGCTCTGCGGTGCCATATGGCTAGTGTGGCTATTGGTTAAGAGGTTGAAAAAACAAAATGTATGCTTACCTGATAAATTTCTTTCTTTTGCGATGTACCGAGTCCACGGATTCATCCTTACTTGTGGGATATTGTCCTTCCTGACAGGAAGTAGCAAAGAGCACCACAGCAGAGCTGTCTATATAGCTCCCCCCCTTAACTGCACCTCCCAGTCATTCGACCGAAGGCCAAGGAAGAAAAGGAGAAACTATAAGGTGCAGAGGTGACTGAAGTTACATTAAAAAACACCATCTGTCTTGAATAGACAGGGCGGGCCGTGGACTCGGTACGTCGCAAAAGAAAGAAATTTATCAGGCAAGCATAAATTTTGTTTTCTTTTGCATGATGTACCGAGTCCACGGATTCATCCTTACTTGTGGGATACCAATACCAAAGCTTTAGAACACGGATGAAGGGAGGGACAAGACAGAAACCTAAACGGAAGGCACCACTGCTTGCAAAACCTCTCCCCCAAAAATAGCCTCCGAAGAAGCAAAAGTATCAAATTTGTAAAATTTTCAAAAGATATGAAGCGAAGACCAAGTCGCAGCCTTACAAATCTGTTCAACAGAAGCATAATTTTTAAAAGCCCATGTAGAAGCTACCGCTCTAGTAGAATGAGCTGTAATCCTTTCAGGAGGCTGCTGTCCAGCAGTCTCATAAGCCAAACGGATGATGCTTTTCAGCCAAAAGGAAAGAGAAGTCGCCGTAGCCTTTTGACCCCTACGCTTTCCAGAATAGACAACAAACAAAGAAGATGTTTGACGAAAATCTCTTGTTGCCTGCAAATAAAATTTCAAAGCACGAACCATGTCCAAGTTGTGCAACAGACGTTCCTTCTTACAAGAAGGATTAGGACACAGAGAAGGAACAACAATTTCCTGATTGATATTCCTGTTAGTAGCAACCTTCGGTAGGAACCCAGGCTTGGTACGCAAAACCACCTTATCAGCATGGAACACAAGATAAGGTGAGTCACATTGTAATGCATATAGTTCAGAAACTCTTCGAGCTGAAGAGATAGCAACTAGGAACAAAACTTTCCAAGATAAAAGCTTAATAGCTATGGAATGCATGGGTTCAAACGGAACCCCCTGAAGAACTCTAAGAACTAAATTTAGA